>NC_048566.1:4865000-4925000 GCF_013265735.2 Oncorhynchus mykiss | reverse complement strand
TGGCGGCACTGGCGGCCCCTGGCTTACTGGCGGCCCCTGGCTGACTGGCGGCACTGGCGGCCCCTGGCTGACTGGCGGCACTGGCGGCCCCTGGCTGACTGGCGGCACTGGCGGCCCCTGGCTGACTGGCGGCACTGGCGGCCCCTGGCTGACTGGCGGCACTGGCGGCCCCTGGCTGACTGGCGGCACTGGCGGCCCCTGGCTGACTGGCGGCACTGGCGGCCCCTGGCTGACGGGCGGCACTGGCGGCCCCTGGCTGACGGGCGGCACTGGCGGCCCCTGGCAGACGGGCGGCACTGGCGGCCCCTGGCAGACGGGCGGCACTGGCGGCTCCTGGCAGACGGGCGGCACTGGCGGCGCTGGGCAGACGGGCGGCACTGGCGGCGCTGGGCAGACGGGCGGCACTGGCGGCGCTGGGCAGACGGGCGGCGTTGGCGGCGCTGGGCAGACGGGAGGCTCAGCTGGTGCTGGGCAGACGGGAAGCTCAGCTGGCGCTGGGCAGACGGGAAGCTCAGCTGGCGCTGGGCAGACGGGAAGCTCAGCTGGCGCTGGGCAGACGGGAAGCTCAGCTGGCGCTGGGCAGACGGGAAGCTCAGCTGGCGCTGGGCAGACGGGAAGCTCAGCTGGCGCTGGGCAGACGGGAAGCTCCGGCAACGCTGGAGAAACGGAAGGCCCTGGTAGCGCCGGAGAGGCGGGAGACTCCGGCAGCGGCGCCGGACAGGCGGGAGGCTCCGGCAGAGGCGCCGGACAGGCGGGAGGCTCCGGCAGAGGCGCCGGACAGGCGGGAGGCTCCGGCAGAGGCGCCGGACAGGCGGGAGGCTCCGGCAGAGGCGCCGGACAGGCGGGAGGCTCCGGCAGAGGCGCCGGACAGGCGGGAGGCTCCGGCAGAGGCGCCGGACAGGCGGGAGGCTCCGGCAGAGGCGCCGGACAGGCGGGAGGCGCCGGACAGGCGGGAGGCTCCGGCAGAGGCGCCGGACAGGCGGGAGGCTCCGGCAGCGGCGCCGGACAGGCGAGAGGCTCCGGCAGAGGCGCCGGACAGGTGGGAGGCTCCGGCAGCGCTGGAGAGGAGGAAGGCTCTGGTAGCGCCGGAGAGGCGGGAGACTCCGGCAGCGCTGGAGAGGAGGAAGGCTCTGGACGGATGGGCCGGAGAGACAGCCTGGTACGGGGGGCTGCCACCGGAGGGCTGGTGCGTGGAGGTGGTGACGGATAGACCGGACCGTGAAGGCGTACTGGAGATCTTGAGAGCAGGGCTGGCACCAACCGCCCTGGCTGGATCCTCACCCTAGCCCGGCAGATGTGGGGAGCTGGGATGTAGCGCACCGGGCTAAGCACGCGTACTGGGGACACCGTGCGCACAACTGCATAACACGGTGCCTGACCAGCACCACGCCCGCCACAGTTAGCACTGCTATGAGCACTGTAGTGCTGAGATGGCACAGGACGTGCAAGGCTAGGGAGATGCACAGGAGGCCTGGTGCGTGAGGCTGGCACAGTCTTCACCAGACCCCTCGCACGCACCTCAGGATGAGTATGGAGAGCTGACCCCGGTGCCATTAAATCCCTGACACGCTCCGTCGGGCGAATGTCGTGCCTCATGCACCAAACCAGCAAGTCCCTCATATCACTCTCCTCCAATCTCCCCATTAACTCCTTCACAGTCTCTGCTTCGCTCACCTCCAACACCAGCTCTGGTTCTGAGCTCCTCCTTGGCTCCTCACGATAAACGGGGAGAGTTGGCTCAGGTCTGACTCCTGACTCTGCCACACTCCCCCTGTGCCCCCCCCCAAGAAATTTTTGGGGGTGACTCTCGGGCTTCCATCCGCTCTGCCGTGCTAGTTCCTCATAATGCCGCCTCTCTGCTTTTGCTGCCTCCAGCTCGGCCTTGGGGCAGCAATATTCTCCTGGCTCTGCCCAGGGTCCTTTCCCGTCCAGTTCTTCCTCCCATGTCCATTTCTCCAGGTGGTGCAGCCTCTCCCACTGTAGCTGCTGCTGCTCCTGCTGCTGCTGCCTTTGCTGCTGCTGCTGTTGCTCCTGCTGCACCAGTCGCTTCTCCTGCTGCTGCTGTTGCTGCTGCCTCTGTTTACCACGCCGCTTGGTCCTTGGTAGGTGGGTGATTCTGTAAGGGCGTTCGTCTGTAGGAGGAAGAGAAGCGGACCAAAGCGCAGCGTGGTGGTTATTCATGTTTTAATAACTCAATACACATGAACAAACTAACAAAAACAAGAAATGTGCAAACGCAAAACAGTCCTCTCCTGTGACAAACAAACACAGTGACAGGAACAATCACCCACAAACACACAGTGAAACCCAGGCTACCTAAATATGGTTCCCAATCAGAGACAATGACGAACACCTGCCTCTGATTGAGAACCATATCAGGCCGAACATAGAACTAGACCAAAACATAGAAAAACAAACATAGACTGCCCACCCAACTCACGCCCTGACCATACTAAATAAATACAAAAACAAAGGAAATAGAGGTCAGAACGTGACAAATTCTTACTCAATTTACTTCATACTGTAACTTCAAGTTGGCACTGGGTTCCCTTTTTAAATTCTAATTCATACTCGATTTACTTCATACTGTAAGTTCAAGTTGGCACCAGACTTGCTTTAGTCACTGTGTTTTTGACCTTCGTCCTTATGTCAAATCCTCTAAGTCATGCATTTCGGGATAACAACACTCAAAGTATAGTTTCCCTTGCAATTCATTTTTTATAAATCACGTTTAAAAACCAGTGGTTTTCAGACACGTGTGAATGTGATTTATCAGTGAACAAAGTCACAGAAAATGTTCACGTGATTTTCTTATTTTTTTTTCTTCATGAGTCAAACACGTCAGACAAGGTTCACACGTTAATATTTCACGTGTTTTTCCCTCATGTGAAAACAAAATCCACAGGACACCTTCACCCACTTACCCCATTGCTGCTCAACTTACCCTATCCCTATGATCAAGTTGTACTAAGAGAACGCTATGTTTTTTCAAAACTGCAATGTTTTACATTAATTCTGATAATTTCCAGAGATACACAACGTCCTGAAATATATGTAGATATCTTTGTTAGGGAGAACACTATATTTCCCTTGATGTAATGATGCTGAATTCCCCAAAATGACTCAACGTACCCCACTCTCCCCTACGGCAGTAGAACTAAGCTCATGAGACATGTATACGTTGTGTTGTTCATGTGAAGTTTTTTAACTAGTGAAACTGAAAATCACACGTGAGGTGAAATCACGTCATTCTCCTTCCATGTGGAAAAAAAAGGGGTGTTCACATGTGAACTCTAAATTGAATTACATGTGAAAATATGGTTTCACTTGTGAAATTTAAGCTCGACATGTGAAAACGGGCATTTTCACATGTGAAACTGCAAATGTGTTTTTGTTGTTGTAAGGGTTGAAGGATACTAGGCTACGTCAGATGGCACCAGTTTCAGCCACTCTAAGGGAGCTCACTTGAGTTACTAGATCTGACAAGCTGTTAGATGTGGAAGCTGTGCCCCCGTCTTCTTTACAACAATGTTTCAAGTTGCGATGGAGGGGGGGGGGGGGGGGGGGGAAGAAGTGAGAATGGAAAGAGCACTATAGAGAAATAGAAACCATCTGTCCCCTCTCTCTGTTATAGTAGGGGCTAACATGGAGAGAGAGGAGTTGATTAAGCAGAATGAGAGGTAGTGGGGGAGATCATCTGGTTCACATCCTGGACCACTGAACACACTGTGAAACAAGGCTCGGAAGATGTGGCAACAGACGCAGGAGAGGAACGTCCCGACCTCTTTAGGTGCAGAGACACAAGGCCTCACAGCAAATCAACCTGTGAGTAGCTGTGTTCAAAACTTGTTTCACTAACTTTAAATTTGTTGTTTATCTCCTATGATCACATCTTGACCAGTGGGGGCTGGTGGGAGGAGCTATAGGAGGTACAGGCTCATTGTAATGGCTGGAATGGAGTAAATGGAACGGTATCATACACATCATATAAACTGCATGTTTGACTCTGTTCCATTTATTCCATTCCATATACTACCTGACATTCAGTCTCTACCCTCTACAGGTAGGATATATTACCTGACATTCAGCCTCTAACCTCTGCAGGTAGGCTATATTACCTGACATTCAGCCTCTACCCTTCACAGGTAGGATATATTACCTGACATTCAGCCTCTACCCTCTACAGGTAGGATATATTACCTGACATTCAGCCTCTAACCTCTGCAGGTAGGCTATATTACCTGACATTCAGCCTCTACCCTTCACAGGTAGGATATATTACCTGACATTCAGCCTCTACCCTCTACAGGTACGATATATTACCTGACATTCAGCCTCTACCCTCCACAGGTAGGCTATATTACCTGACATGCAGCCTCTACACTCTGCAGGTAGGATATATTACCTGACATTCAGCCTCTACCCTCTGCAGGTAGAATATATTACCTGACATTCAGCCTCTAACCTCTGCAGGTAGAATATATTACCTGACATTCAGCCTCTACCCTCCACAGGTAGGATATATTACCTGACATTCAGCCTCTAACCTCTGCAGGTAGGATATATTACCTGACATTCAGCCTCTACCCTTCACAGGTAGGATATATTACCTGACATTCAGCCTCTACCCTCCACAGGTAGGATATATTACCTGACATTCAGCCTCTACCCTCCACAGGTAGGATATATTACCTGACATTCAGCCTCTACCCTCCACAGGTAGGATATATTACCTGACATTCAGCCTCTACCCTCCACAGGTAGGCTATATTACCTGACATTCAGCCTCTACCCTCCACAGGTAGGATATATTACCTGACATTCAGCCTCTACCCTCCACAGGTAGGATATATTACCTGACATTCAGCCTCTACCCTCCACAGGTAGGATATATTACCTGACATTCAGCCTCTAACCTCTACAGGTAGGATATATTACCTGACATTCAGACTCTACCCTCTGCAGGTAGGCTATATTACCTGACATTCAGCCTCTACCCTCCACAGGTAGGCTATATTACCTGACATTCAGCCTCTACCCTCCACAGGTAGGATATATTACCTGACATTCAGCCTCTACCCTCCACAGGTAGGATATATTACCTGACATTCAGCCTCTACCCTCCACAGGTAGGATATATTACCTGACATTCAGCCTCTACCCTCCACAGGTAGGCTATATTACCTGACATTCAGCCTCTAACCTCCACAGGTAGGATATATTACCTGACATTCAGCCTCTACCCTCCACAGGTAGGATATATTACCTGACATTCATACGGTAGCGTCTACGTGTTCTTCATTTAAACAGCCAAGTCATATCAGAACACATTTCTATTAGCAATGACAACCTTTGTAGTTTTTTTGTTGTTGTTCCTCACCCCCCCCCCCCCCCGCCCGCCCCTAAAATGACTGATCTTCTGCACTGTGCTATGAAGCATATTGCATGAGTTTAGCTGTTCTCTATCATGGTGATTTCATTACCATAAATCTCCAGAATGAAATCGAGGATGTCATTTGTGAGGTTGTCATGCATAGACACAGGCATACATTACATGCCAACGCAGTGCTTTTAGAGCCAACATACCCAAAGCCATTATGAGTATGGATCCATGTTCATATGAAACCTATTGACTGTCCATATAGAGATCCCTTTCAATTACTATGTCATCAACCCTCAGTGTTCTAGAATGGTATGATAATGGCAGCCATATTGCTCAGGGAGAAATCCAAACCAGTCTAATTGGAATGAATGACATTAGGGGCTTTCCACTGGGCACACTGCTTCATTTCAATGTAGATATTTTGATAATATTTGGTTGAAAAGTTGATCAATGAGATTTGAACCTTTATTCACCCACTCAAAAACACAGGTTGTATATGTATATAGGTTGCATATGTTGTTATCTAAATGTGTAAATCGCTGCACTTTCAAACATTTTAAAGCACAACAAAGTTCAGATGTCCAATACCACCCTCCCTCTCTCCTTTCATTTCTGCCTTAACCTGCTATCTTATGAACCAAACGTAATATATCATACTAATGTGAGTGTTGCCATATTTGCGTTTACTATGCTACGTATAGTCTATGAGACCAGTCTGGGCTGTGAATTGAATACATTGTTTGTATGAAATGTTGGTGTATTGGCAGTTCATTTGAATCATTCCACTTAAACTGGCAGGCTGGTCATTAAACATACTATTCAGATCATCTATCAATTCATTGTTTTACACCATATCTTATCACAGCACTGACCAACTCCCTGACCAAAATGGCTTCCCTTTTCTACCGTCATCAGTCCTTTCATGTCCGTACTACTATTCTAATTCCTAATTCTATGGTACTGTCCAACTCTTCCTCTCTATGGTCACTGGAACATTAGAACCGTGGATCAGAATGTTAGAATCGTGGGCTGGATTCCAGAACCAGTGGGCGGAACATTCTCATCCTCAGTATTCTCAACGGTGCAGATGGCATTCCTAGACAGAGCTTCCGCATGTTGACATGTGCACTGGCATCTGCAACCTCCTCTGCAACCTGCACGTGAGAACAACATTGAGTGGAACGAATCAACAAGTAAAGAGCATAAAACCAATTTGGAATCGTGAAAAAAATAAAAGCTGAATGTAACACTCATGATGAAGTCATTCTCCTGAGTTTATTGAAATCCCCTAATATTGGTATAGAATAAGTCAGATCACCCTGTAATAACATTCCCGGTCCATTGGGAAATAGCAGCTGTTACTAAGATAGCATTAAGATGATTACTCAGTGAGCATAGGAACCGTAGATGAATAGGCTGTCAGTGGTCTGAGCCTCAGCAGGGGTCTGTGGACTATGACTGGTCTGAGGAATAAAGTGTGTAAAACCACATGATCAAAGGTTTTCTAGCGGATGAGGTTGCTGAGCCACTACCTACACTATTACTCCCAGGATGCTCTTCAGGCCCTGTGTGTCTCTGCCTGACTCTGTGGCTGAAATAAATGTGTCTTACTCAGCAGAAGTTCCCTGGTGAGATTGAGAAGGAGGAAAACTCCCACCGGGAGGACCAATGGGACAGTGTCCCCCCCCCCCCCCCCCCTCCAGGAGCATTATCAGATTATCTTACCGACTACTCTCTTTTCAAAACTATTCTATTTTCCGTATGGCCAAATAAAACAAGGTTGAAAGGCTTTTATCACTAGTCTCTGTTTCCTGCTGTTGCTGTTGTTATCTCCTTCACTCCTTTTTCAGCCAATCACACTCAGTGACAATTATTTCAAACCGTGAAGACAACACTGATAGTTGTCATGCTGTCTTCATTGCTTGTTGATCTATATAGTATTGGTAGCACTTTTCATTACAGCATGGAATAAATGGTAATAGCCTGGTAATAGTATGACAGTATTGGTTTGATTGACAAGACAACTGAATGTCATTGAAGCTGAGAAAGAGACCAGCTGATCTAACGGTCCTGCCACAGCCTCGTCATAGGTTCGTCATAGGTTCCCATCCGGCCTACTGCCCTTTGACACAGCCTCGTCTTCATAGTCGTCATAGGTTCCCATCCGGCCTCCTGCCCTTTGACACAGCCTCGTCGTCAGAGTCGTCATAGGTTCCCATCCGGCCTACTGCCCTTTGACACAGCCTCGTCTTCAGAGTCGTCATAGGTTCCCATCCGGCCTACTGCCCTTTGACACAGCCTCGTCGTCAGAGTCGTCATAGGTTCCCATCCGGCCTACTGCCCTTTGACACAGCCTCGTCTTCAGAGTCGTCATAGGTTCCCATCCGGCCTACTGACCTTTGACACAGCCTCGTCGTCAGAGTCGTCATAGGTTCCCATCCGGCCTACTGCCCTTTGACACAGCCTCGTCTTCAGAGTCGTCATAGGTTCCCATCCGGCCTACTGACCTTTGACACAGCCTCGTCTTCATAGTCGTCATAGGTTCCCATCCGGCCTACTGCCCTTTGACACAGCCTCGTCTTCAGAGTCGTCATAGGTTCCCATCCGGCCTACTGACCTTTGACACAGCCTCGTCGTCAGAGTCGTCATAGGTTCCCATCCGGCCTACTGCCCTTTGACACAGCCTCGTCGTCATAGGTTCCCATCCGGCCTACTGACCTTTGACACAGCCTCGTCTTCAGAGTCGTCATAGGTTCCCATCCGGCCTACTGCCCTTTGACACAGCCCCTCTCTCTATTTCTCCACTGTCATCCTATCTAACAGAGATTCACCCTTGTTGAGTTTCCTTGTCTGAGACCTGAGGACTTGCGTTAGCTCCCCAAGCAAGTGTTTAGCTCCACGGACTAACAAAGTCTTGCAGGTCCCTGGGTTCGAACCCAGTTGGAACTAATGCATAGGTTGTAAACTGTCTTTTGGCACACAGAAGCACCAACCATTCCCACAGTGTTTTCTCCTCACAAAATCATCAGCCGTCGACAAACCTACTTGTTAATGGAAATAGTATGAACAATAACATGTCTATTAGTCTCTTGGGTGCCGGGAGATATTTCTTCAGTTGTCTGGCATCAGCCTCGCTGGTAAATCTGTCCAAGGTTTCTTCCCAAATGGCACCCTACTCCCTATATTGTGCACTACTTTTGACCAGAGCCCTATGGGTAGTAGTGCACTATAAAGGGAATAGGGTGCCATTTGGGACGTACTCCATGAGACCATGAGAATGCGTGAGAGCCTTGTCATACTGACACCTCAGACCCACCATGAACACCTTCTGTTTCTGCATCTAACTAAACATCAGAACTCAAAGAATCTTCTGTCCTAACTCTCAACCCCAGAGAACTGACCAGATTCTCCTTACATAACCCTTTAACCTCCCATCCTCCCCACCCCTCAGCCCCTCATCCCTTCACCCCCACAACGTAGTGACAGTCTTCTGAGCAGCAGAGAGGCAGGAATAAAGAGGTTCATGTAGGAGTTTAAGTGGACTCAACAGAACTCTGAAAGATGACATCACCAAGGGGTTCTATGGTTCCACTCATTTATGATTCTGGAAGTTCTGGAATCCGGGCAGGATGTGGACCCTGTTCTGTCTGTTCTGACTGGTGGAGAGGAGAGAGGAAGAGTAGAGGATTGGATGGGAGGAGAGGAGAGGAGAAGAGAAGAGAGGAGGAGGAGAGAGGGAGATGAGAGGATTGAATGGGAGGAGAGGAGGAGGAGAGAGGGAGAGCAGAGGGTTGGATGGGAGGAGAAGAGAGGAGGAGGAGAGAGGGAGAGCAGAGGACTTGATGGGAGGAGAGGAGAGGAGAGGAAGAGGAGAGAGGGAGAGCAGAGTGTTGAATGGGAGGAGAGGAGAGGAGGAGGAGAGAGGGAGAGCAGAGGATTGGATAGGAGGAGAGGAGGAGGAGACAGGGAGAGCAGAGGGTTGGATAGGAGGAGAGGAGGAGAGAGGGAGAGCAGAGGGTTGGATGGGAGGAGAGGAGAGGAGGAGGAGAGAGGGAGAGCAGAGGATTGAATGGGGGGAGAGGAGAGGAGGAGGAGAGAGGGAGAGCAGAGGATTGGATAGGAGGAGAGGAGGAGGAGAGAGGGAGTGCAGAGGGTTGGATAGGAGGAGAGATGAGGAGAGAGGGAGAGCAGAGGGTTGGATGGGAGAAGAGGAGAGGAGGAGGAGAGAGGGAGAGCAGAGGGTTGGATAGGAGGAGAGGAGAGGAGGAGGAGAGAGGGAGAGCAGAGGGTTGGATAGGAGGAGAGGAGAGGAGGAGGAGAGAGGGAGAGCAGAGGGTTGGATAGGAGGAGAGGAGAGGAGGAGGAGAGAGGGAGAGCAGAGGGTTGGATAGGAGGAGAGGAGAGGAGGAGGAGAGAGGAGAGAGGGAGAGCAGAGGGTTGGATAGGAGGAGAAGAGGAGGAGGAGAGAGGGAGAGCAGAGGGTTGGATAGGAGGAGAAGAGGAGGAGGAGAGAGGGAGCACAGAGGATTGGATGGGAGGAGAGGAGCAAAGATAGGAGAGGAGCAGGGGGGCGATGGATGTATGGGTGGGTCACTTCCATGTGTATGAGTGTGTCCAAAATGGCTACCCATCCCCTACATAGGCTAGTGCACTACTTTTGGGCTCCAGTCAAAGGTTGTGCACTATGTAGGGAACTAGATGGCTGCAGTGTATGTGCAAAGTTTTAGACTGATCCAATGAACCACTGCATTACTGCCAAAATGTGCCGAATTGGTCAATTGATAAATCTTCAAGTACATAACTATAGAGAACATACAAGAATGATGTGGTAATACAAAATTACTGGGTGCCATTTTGGACGTAGCCATGGCGATGGATAGGTGGGTGTCACTACGGTTTCTCTGTGTCTGTGTTTGAAAAAACATGCATAACCATATCACTGTCTCTCACTGAATCCCCTGTTGACTTACTGCGCTGGCTGGCTGGCTGGCTGGCTGGCTGGCTGGCTGGCTGGCTGGCTGGCTGGCTGCTTTCCACACAAGGTAGAAGGGGAAACTGGTTGTGACTAAAAACAATATCTGCAGTGAGTTAGGAGTTGAGTCATAGAGTCTATTGTATTCCTGTGAGCCTGAAGAAACATTGTACAGTGCTCCTTCATGGCAGCTGGGTTTTAAACATGTGTTAAAATCAACCCACCAAAGAATAAATCAACTCAATTATAAAACCCTACAGCCATGCACGTGTTCCAAGCGGCACCCTTATTCCCTTTCTAGTGCACTACTTTTGACAAGGGCCCATAGGCTTCTGGTTCACAGTAGTGTCCTATGATAGGGAATAGGGGGTGCCATTTGAGACTGCACCACAGAACCACATCCAGCACCAACCGTCCCATAGTCCCTGGTGGGACACGGGATGAAAAGACAGAGTCTAAGTCAACAACGTGTGGAAATAAACACGCTGTATCCATTGTTTTTACAGCGTCGTCAAGGGGTTCTACAATAACGGAGTGTGATATTTCAGCCAATCCTAATTTATACACATGTCACCGTGACAGTTCTGCCTCTGGGGTTGTGAATGATTTTTCAGCGGGGTGAAGTATATAGATTGTCACCTAAACAAAAATAAAAACACAAAGACTTCCTTGTTGAGTTGCAAAAACGAGTTTATAAACTTGGTGATTCCAACAGCGTTTTAAGGTAAGGATAATGCAGTGTGAAGTAGTTAAAAGAGTTGAGCTCCTTCCAGCCTATATCCATATACACTGGTTTTACAGATCTCAAGCTGTGCTCGTCTCTAATGACCCTCCAATGCTAGAAAACAGAGAGGAACAAAAGAGAAAAGGGGAAAATAGATCCCAGCATGCATTAGTAATGGTTTATATTGCTGCCACTTTCATAAACACTTATAAACACTCACTATCACCCTGTCTGTTGGCTTTGGCTCGCTACGTTCTGTTCTCCACTGTGTTCTCTGTGTGTGTGTGTGTGTGTGTGTGTGTGTGTGTGTGTGTGTGTGTGTGTATACACGTTAACTGGGTACATTTACATTCTAGTCATTTAGCAGACATTTGCGTTCTGTGTTGGTGGAAAATGAGACCCAGAAGAGAGAAAGCAACAACATGTGGTATCTGTTGGAAATGGAAACTAACTAAATGATCTCCATGAGGTTGTGATAAACATTAAAGGCTGTGTTAACATTCAACCTATTGGTCAATATTTCACTGTGTAATATTTAATTGAGAGACATCATTGTGTGACTGAATGTACCTTAAACACGTTAATATGGCCAAACCAATTTCCCTGAGGGAGGTCAACTTTCCTGAATTGACTGTTTCTCTCCCTTCCTCCTCAGAGGCCCCCCGTGGGAAAACCAAACAGGAGTCTGCTGTGTCTCCAGTGCTGCACCTCTGTGTGTGGTAGTCACCTGGAGGCCAGCACCTCTGTGTGTGGTAGTTACCTGGAGGCCAGCACCTCTGTGTGTGGTAGTCACCTGGAGGCCAGCACCTCTGTGTGTGGTAGTCACCTGGAGGCCAGCACCTCTGTGTGTGGTAGTTACCTGGAGGCCAGCACCTCTGTGTGTGGTAGTTACCTGGAGGCCAGCACCTCTGTGTGTGGTAGTCATCTACAGCTCTGACCAACTGGAGACACAGCAGACTCCTGTTTTGTTTTGCCACGGGGGGCCTCTGAGGAGAGAGAGAGCGAAACAGAGCCCAAAGCTGAGGACACAAACACAGACCAAGACATCTAAATCCTCCTCTCACCAACACCCCCCTCAGTCCTCCCCGCACCACACAGTCCTCCCTCAGTCCTCCCCGCACCACACAGTCCTCCCTCAGTCCTCCCCGCACCACACAGTCCTCCCTCAGTCCTCCCCAGCATGCACTGTCCCCCCTCAGTCCTCCACCACCACACAGTCCTCCCTCAGTCCTCCCCGCACCACACAGTCCTCCCTCAGTCCTCCTCCACCACACACTGTCCCCCCTCTTTCCTCTCTCAGTCCTCCCCAGCATACACTGTCCTTCCTCAGTCCTCAACCACACCCTGTCCTCCCTCAGTCCTCCCCACCACCCTGTCCTCCCTCAGTCCTCAACCAGACCTTGTCCTCCCCCAGTCCTCAACCACACCCTGTCCTCCCCCAGTCCTCCCCACCACACTGTCCTCCCCCAGTCCTCAACCACACCCTGTCCTCCCTCAGTCCTCAACCACACCCTGTCCGCCCCCAGTCCTCCCCACAACACTGTCCTCCCCCAGTCCTCAACCACACCCTGTCCTCCCCCAGTCCTCCCCACCACACTGTCCTCCCCCAGTCCTCAACCACACCCTGTCCTCCCCCAGTCCTCAACCACACCCTGTCCTCCCCCAGTCCTCAACCACACCCTGTCCTCCCTCAGTCCTCCCCACCACCCTGTCCTCCCCCGGTCCTCAAACACACCCTGTCCTCCCCCAGTCCTCAACCACATCCTGTCCTCCCCCAGTCCTCCCCACCACCCTGTCCTCCTTCAGGCCTCAACCACACCCTGTCCTCCCCCAGTCCTCCCCACCACCCTGTCCTCCCCCAGTCCTCCCCACCACCCTATCCTCCCTCAGTCCTCCCCACCACCCTGTCCTCCCTCAGTCCTCCCCACCACCCTGTCCTCCCCCAGTCCTCAACCACACCCTGTCCTCCCCCAGTCCTCAACCACACCCTGTCCTCCCCCAGTCCTCAACCACACCCTGTCCTCCCTCAGTCCTCCCCACCACCCTGTCCTCCCCCGGTCCTCAAACACACCCTGTCCTCCCCCAGTCCTCAACCACATCCTGTCCTCCCCCAGTCCTCCCCACCACCCTGTCCTCCTTCAGGCCTCAACCACACCCTGTCCTCCCCCAGTCCTCCCCACCACCCTGTCCTCCCCCAGTCCTCCCCACCACCCTATCCTCCCTCAGTCCTCCCCACCATCCTGTCCTCCCTCAGTCCTCCCCACCACCCTGTCCTCCCCCAGTCCTCAACCACACCCTGTCCTCCCCCAGTCCTCAACCACACCCTGTCCTCCCCCAGTCCTCAACCACACCCTGTCCTCCCCCAATCCTCCCACAGTCAGGACAGGCTATAAAGGGAAGTCCCGTCTTCTAATAACTGTACAGAGCAACTGATGTTTACCTCCATGATTACTTGGCATTCATAACATTATTACATATTCTGAGAGGAAAACCTAATCTAGCCATCAGCATTGATATCATGTGACTTACGGAAACTTATGAAAAACTTTAAAACCAAACTTTGTGTTTTGTGGGGAAACTAACCGCAAATATACATTTTACATGTGTATACTGTGAAAACACATTTGACAATTAGGCCTACACCCCAATGTTTATTTATTCTGCTCAATCACCATCCTCTAACTCCCAGCAACACACACACAACGTGCATGCACACGCCCACACATCCTTGCACGCACAAACACACACATGCACGCACAGCTTTTTGATAAGGTAGGAAAACATTAGAGAGAGAGAGAGAGAGAGAGAGAGAGAGAGAGAGAGAGAGAGAGAGAGAGAGAGAGAGAAAATGCATGCAGAGCAGAATTAGGCCGCTACCCGCTAATTATCAAAATCCAGAAAAGAGCCGTCCACAACAAAGCCATCACCTGTAGAGAAATTAACCTGGAGAAGAGTCCCCTAATCAAGCTGGTCCTGGGGCTCTGTTCACAAACAGACCCCACAGAGCCCCAGGACAGCAGCACAATTAGACCCAACCAAATCATGAGAAAACAAAAGGATAATTACTTGACACATTGGAAAGAATTAACAAAAAAACTGAGCAAACTAGAATGCTATTTGACCCTAAACAGAGAGAACACAGTGGCAGAATACCTGACCACTGTGACTGATCCAAACTTAAGGAAAGCTTTGACTATATGCAGACTCTTGTACAGACTCTTGTACAGACTCTTGCTATTGAGAAAGGCCGCCGTAGGCAGACATGGCTCTCAAGAGAAGACAGGCTATGTGCGCACTGCCCACAAAATGAGGTGGAAACTGAGCTGCACTTCTTAAACTTCTGCCAAATGTATGACCATATTAGAGACACATATTTCCCTCAGATCACACAGATCCACAAAGAATTCGAAAAAAAATCTACTGGGTGAAATACCACAGTGTGCCATCACAGCAGCAAGATTTGTGACCTCATGCCACAAGAAAAGGGCAACCAGTGAAGAACAAACACCATTGTAAATACAACCCATATTTATGTTTATTTATTTTCCCTTTTGTACTTTAACTATTTGCACATCATTACAACACTGTATATAGACATAATATGACATAATGTATACTCAATGAATAGGACTAGGTCTATGAAAGATAACGTATACTCAACGAATAGGACTAAGACTATAAAAGATAACGTATATACTCAATGAATAGGACTAAGACTATAAAAGATAACGTATACTCAACGAATAGGACTAAGACTGTGAAAGATAACGTATACCCAGTGAATAGGACTAAGACTATAAAAGATAACGTATACTCAACGAATAGGACTAAGACTATGAAAGATAACGTATACCCAGTGAATAGGACTAAGACTATAAAAGATAACGTATACTCAACGAATAGGACTAAGACTATGAAAGATAACGTATACCCAGTGAATAGGACTAAGACTATAAAAGATAACGTATACTCAACGAATAGGACTAAGACTATGAAAGATAACGTATACTCAACGAATAGGACTAAGACTATGAAAGATAACGTATACTCAATGAATAGGACTAGGACTATAAAAGATAACGTATACTCAATGAATAGGACTAGGACTATGAAAGATAACGTATGCCACGCTTAAATGGCTCTCATAGGGCCGGATTCCTGGACACAGATTAAGTTTAGTCCTAGATGAACGTGTTCTTACTCCGGGGTTAGGCCTCATCTGTACTGGGGAAACAGGCTGATAATGATCATCAGGAGATGATGTTGTAAAGGTCAAAGTTCAGGTAATGAGTTGCAGAAAGTTTGCATGCACTCGACCATATATAGAGGACTGTCATTACAAGGTCTGTGCTAATGTTCCATTTCACATGATATTCTCACAGACAAGACCATTGTTTACAGCCAATTAGCATGTAAATGCAGAATGATTGCAGGAAAGGGAGGAAGCGTGTGCTTTACGGCTGTAAAGGCATATGTGTGGAAAACGTTACTTAATGGTCACTGATGCTCTGCGGGGTCACTAAACTCTCTCTCCAGCTCTCACTTTATGTGGTGAGTGTAATGCTTTACAGGTGCCAACTGATACAAGGACTGTTCCCCATTACACACACACGCGCACACACACACACCCCATTATACCACAGAAGAAGAAATGGCATCCTCTTTTTACAATGTGTATTTGTACTGCCCTAGACCCAACCTAATGTCTGGGATGGAGACTGGGCTGTGGTAGGTTCTGAGAGGAAGATGAAGCTGACCAGATTACAGGTCATTCATCCACAATTATGACTAAATAGAAGGTCTGTTTAAATCAATGTCAATTAATTCAACAGCAACAAACAGATGACATACAGTAGGGGTACAGATCTCTCTTAGACAGCTGAGCTGGTCTGAGATGATCTCATTTTAACACAGAGAGAGAGCGAGAGAGAGAGAGAGAGAGAGAGAGAGAGAGAGAGAGAGAGAGAGAGAGAGAGAGAGAGAGAAAGAAAGCGAGAGAGAGAGAGAGAGAGAGAGAAAGAAAGCGAGAGAGAGAGAGAGCGAGAGCGAGAGCGAGAGAGAGAGAGAGAGAGAGAGAGAGAGAGCGAGAGAGAGAGAGAGAGAGAGAGAGAAAGAAAGCGAGAGAGAGAGAGAGAGAGAGAGAGAGAAAGAAAGCGAGAGAGAGCGATAGAGAGAGAGAGAGAGAGCTGTATCTGTGATTTACATGTAAGTCTGAGTGCAGCAGGTAGCCAGGTGTCCTCCAGGTTTGAGTGTTGGTCCAGTGACTGAAAGGTTGCTGGTTTGACTACCGGAGCGGACAAGGTAAAAAATAAACATGTCACTGTGCCCTTGAGCAAGGCACTTAACCCTAATTCACCCAGGGGCACAGTACAATGGTGACCCTGGCTGGGACCCCACTCCCTGCGGGTGTCTCAGGGGAAGTTGGGATATGTTGACCCTGGCTGGGACCCCACTCCCTGCGGGTGTCTCAGGGGAAGTTGGGATATGTTGACCCTGGCTGGGACCCCACTCCCTGCGGGTGTCTCAGGGGAAGTTGGGATATGTTGACCCTGGCTGTGACCCCACTCCCTGTGGGGGTCTCAGAGGGAGTTGGGATATGGTGACCCTGGCTGTGACCCCACTCCCTGTGGGGGTCTCAGGGGGAGTTGGGATATGGTGACCCTGGCTGTGACCCCACTCCCTGTGGGGGTCTCAGGGGGAGTTGGGATATGGTGACCCTGGCTGTGACCCCACTCCC
The DNA here is from genome assembly GCF_013265735.2 of Oncorhynchus mykiss. Lineage (NCBI taxonomy): Eukaryota > Metazoa > Chordata > Actinopteri > Salmoniformes > Salmonidae > Oncorhynchus > Oncorhynchus mykiss. Next base: position 4,908,184 of record NC_048566.1, on the reverse strand, counting down.
TGCGGGTGTCTCAGGGGGAGTTGGGATATGGTGACCCTGGCTGGGACCCCACTCCCTGAGGGGGTCTCAGGGGGAGTTGGGATATGGTGACCCTGGCTGTGACCCCACTCCCTGAGGGGGTCTCAGAGGGAGTTGGGATATGGTGACCCTGGCTGTGACCTCACTCCATGTGTGGGATATGGTGACCCTGGCTGTGACACCCTGGCTGTGATCCCATGGTGACACTGGCTGTGACCCCTGTGGGGGTATCAGGGGAAGTTGGGATATGTTGACCCTGGCTGTGACCCCACTCCATGTGTGTGTCTAGGGGAAGTTAGGATATGGTGACCCTGGCTGTGACCCCACTCCATGTGTGTGTCTAGGGGAAGTTGGGATATGTTGACCCTGGCTGTGACCCCACTCCATGTATGTGTCTAGGGGAAGTTGGGATATGTTGACCCTGGCTGTGACCCCACTCCATGTGTGTGTCTAGGGGAAGTTGGGATATGTTGACCCTGGCTGTGACCCCACTCCATGTATGTGTCTAGGGGAAGTTGGGATATGTTGACCCTGGCTGTGACCCCACTCCATGTGTGTGTCTAGGGGAAGTTGGGAAGTTGGGATATGCAAAAAAACACATTTCAGTTACACACTGTGTATAACAGGACAAATATAAACACCCCCAAATTCCTGTAGAGGTCAAGAAGCAGCAATAACACCATAAAAATGATTACTTAACTACATTAAAGTAACTGGTTATTGTCAATAAAAAGGGTTGAATTCAGGACAATATTTAGTTAAATATCAACATGGGAAATGAAATGAAGAAAACGCCTGTGAAAAAACAAATGTCAACAAAAACAACTTCAACTTTTTGAAACAGGGACAGGAATTGATTTGGGTCTTGTACATGTCACAATAAATGAATCTGTTTAATTGCTTTCTGCTTGACAAAATACCCAAATTGTAGATGTGTACTCCTACAAAAGTACTCTGTGGCTTGCTGAAATATCACCAATGAGACGTGTGGAAGGAAGCCTTGTAATTTCTTTGACACGTTTACAGTTGAAAGACACATTCTTTCCACTCTCTAGGTCAGTGGTTCCCAAACTTTTTATAGGCCCGTACCCCTTCAAACATTCAACCTCCAGCTACGCACCCCCTCTAAGCACCAGGGTCAGCGCACTCTCAAATGTTGTTTTTTGACAACATTGTAAGCCTGCCACACACACACACACACACACTGTACGATACATTTATTAAACATAAGAATGAGTGTGACTTTTTGTCACAACCCGACTCGTTGGAAGTGACAAAGAGTTCTTATAGGACCAGGGCACAAATAATAATATAATAATAATCAATAATTTAGCTCTTTATTTAACCATCTTACATATAAAACCTTATTTGTTCATAGAACATGTTGAATAACTTCCCTGCAGGTTAATGAGAAGGGTCTGCTTGAAGGAATGCACATAACTCTGCAATGTTGGGTTGTATTGGAGAGAGTCTCAGTCTTAAATCATTTTCCACACACAGTCTGTGCCTGTGTTTAGTTTTCATGCTAGTGAGGGCCGTGAATCCACTCTTACATAGGTACATGGTTGCAAAGGGCATCAGTGTCTTAACCGAGTGATTTTCCAAGGCAAGAACCTCTGAGCGAAGCCCAATCCAGAAATCTGTCAGTGGATTCCGATTATATACATTTTTCACAGAACCGCTTGTTACAATTTCGATGAGGCTCTCTTGTTCAGATATCGGTAAGTGGACTGGAGGCAGGGCATGAAAGAGATAACGAATCCCGTTGTTTGTGTCGTCTGTTTCTGGAAAGTACCTGTGTAATTGTGCACCCAACTCACTCAGGTGCTTCGCTATATCACATTTGACATTGTCTGGAAGCTTGAGTTCATTTACACATAAAAAAAATCATACAATGATGGAAAGACCTGTGTGTTGTCCTTGTTAATGCAGACAGAGAAGAGCTAAAACTTCTTAATCATAGCCTCAATTTTGTCCCACACATTGAATATAGTTGCGGAGAGTCCCTGTAATCCTAGATTCAGATTATTCAGGCGAGAAAAAACATCACCCAGATAGGCCAGTCATGTGAGAAACTTGTCATCATGCAAGACGAGTGAAAATGATGGTCAGTAAAGAAAACTTGAAGCTCGTCTCTCAATTAAAAAAAAAAACTTGTCAATACTTTGCCCCTTGATAACCAGAGCACTACTGTATGTTGTAAAAGCGTTACATGGCCGCTGCCCATATCATTGCATAGCGCAGAAAATACACAAGAGTTCAGGGGCCTTGCTTTAACAAAGTTAACAATTTTCACTGTAGTGTCCAAAACATATTTCAAGCTGTCAGGCATTCCCTTGGCAGCAAGAGCCTCTCGGTGGATGCTGCAGTGAACCCAAGAGCCTCTCGGTGGATGCTGCAGTGTACCCAAGAGCCTCTCGGTGGATGCTGCAGTGTACCCAAGAGCCTCTCGGTGAATGCTGCAGTGTACCCAAGAGCCTCTCGGTGGATGCTGCAGTGTACCCAAGAGCCTCTCGGTGGATGCTGCAGTGTACCCAAGAGCCTCTCGTGGATGCTGCAGTGTACCAAAGAGCCTCTCGGTGGATGCTGCAGTGTACCCAAGAGCCTGTCGGTGGATGCTGCAGTGTACCAAAGAGCCTCTCGGTGGATGCTGCAGTGAACCCAATGGGAGCAACTGCTTGAACACACGTTACCACTCCACTATGTCAGTACATAAACCAACACATCTTGACCACCAAGTTAATTTGATGTCACTGTTGTCCTGGTTTCCAGTGGTTTCCAGAAGAGGATGTCTTCTTTAAATGACCCCCCATAAACGTAACGGACATATACCAGGAGCTGTGCCAGGCCCACCATGTCTGTTGACTCATCCAGCTGTAACAGACATATACCAGGAGCTGTGCCATGTCTGTTGACTCATCCAGCTGTAACAGACATATACCAGGAGCTGTGCCATGTCTGTTGACTCATCCAGCTGTAACAGACATATACCAGGAGCTGTGCCAGGCCCGCCACCACGTCTGTTGACTCATCCAGCTGTAACAGATATATACCAGGAGCTGTGCCAGGCCCACCATGTCTGTTAACTCATCCAGCTGTAACAGACATATACCAGGAGCTGTGCCATGTCTGTTGACTCATCCAGCTGTAACAGACATATACCAGGAGCTGTGCCAGGCCCGCCACCACGTCTGTTGACTCATCCAGCTGTAACAGATATATACCAGGAGCTGTGCCAGGCCCACCATGTCTGTTGACTCATCCAGCTATAACAGACATATACCAGGAGCTGTGCCAGGCCCACCATGTCTGTTGACTCATCCAGCTGTAACAGACATATACCAGGAGCTGTGCCAGGCCCACCACGTCTGTTGACTCATCCAGCTGTAACAGACATATACCAGGAGCTGTGCCAGGCCACATCTGTTGACTCATCCAGCTGTAACAGACATATACCAGGAGCTGTGCCAGGCCACATCTGTTGACTCATCCAGCTGTAACAGACATATACCAGGAGCTGTGCCAGGCCCACCATGTCTGTTGACTCATCCAGCTGTAACAGACATATACCAGGAGCTGTGCCAGGCCACATCTGTTGACTCATCCAGCTGTGACAGACATATACCAGGAGCTGTGCCAGGCCCCCCATGTCTGTTGACTCATCCAGCTGTAACAGACATATACCAGGAGCTGTGCCAGGCCCGCCACGTCTGTTAACTCATCCAGCTGTAACAGACATATACCAGGAGCTGTGCCAGGCCACATCTGTTGACTCATCCAGCTGTAACAGACATATACCAGGAGCTGTGCCAGGCCCGCCATGTCTGTTGACTCATCCAGCTGTAACAGACATATACCAGGAGCTGTGCCAGGCCCACCATGTCTGTTGACTCATCCAGCTGTAACAGACATATACCAGGAGCTGTGCCAGGCCCACCACGTCTGTTGACTCATCCAGCTGTAACAGACATATACCAGGAGCTGTGCCAGGCCCGCCACGTCTGTTGACTCATCCAGCTGTAACAGACATATACCAGGAGCTGTGCCAGGCCCCCCATGTCTGTTGACTCATCCAGCTATAACAGACATATACCAGGAGCTGTGCCAGGCCCCCCATGTCTGTTGACTCATCCAGCTATAACAGACATATACCAGGAGCTGTGCCAGGCCACATCTGTTGACTCATCCAGCTGTAACAGACATATACCAGGAGCTGTGCCAGGCCCACCACGTCTGTTGACTCATCCAGCTGTAACAGATATATACCAGGAGCTGTGCCAGGCCACATCTGTTGACTCATCCTGCTGTAACAGACATATACCAGGAGCTGTGCCAGGCCCGCCACGTCTGTTGACTCATCCAGTTGTAACAGACATATACCAGGAGCTGTGCCAGGCCTGTTGACTCATCCAGCTGTAACGTATAGAAGTCACTGGCTCGTATGCGAAGCAGTAATTGTTTCAAACATCTGCCACCAAGTCACTGAAGCGTTGTGAAACAGTGCCGTTTGATGAAGTCATTGTCTGTATAGTTTTTTGGGCCTTTTCCCCCAGCGTTGTCCCAGCCATATCCACGGCAGCAGGAAGAATGAAGTCCTCCACAATAGTATGGGGTTTGCCTGTCCTAGCCACTCAGTAGCTCACAATATAAGACTCTTATAGCCCCTTCTTATTAATGGTATCTGTTGCTTTTAAACATGTCTTACTACTCGAAAGTTATCTTCTCACTCAAAACAAACCCGTGGCTTATTTTTCAAATGGGCATGTTTCGTTTGTAAAAGTTAGCACAAGAGAGAAGGTTTCCTGTGAGAGAGTAACGGTTAATGTGATTGGATGTTAATTGTTTGACTAGGCTTCCTGTATTTGACATTGTGTTGTTATTTCGCTGAACACTAGATGGTTAATTTAATTTTTGGCAGTGAAACGAGGCTACTCGGGCGAGAGAAAAAAAAACTCATCCAAATGTATAATAGCCCCGTTGGAAAATATAAATGAAATGTTTGAAAATGTGAAAAAAAGAATCACATTTTTTGGGGCGTAACCCAGACGGCATTGAGCATACCCCAGTTTGGGAATACTTGATCAAGGTTCAGACTGTACTGATGGAAAGGTTCAGCTTGACCAGCCTCTAGGTTCAGACTGTACTGATGGAAGTGTTCAGCTTGACCAGCCTCTAGGTTCAGACTGTACTGATGTAACAATTGTCACCCCACGAGTGACCCCTCTAGTAAACACACTAGTAACCACACTAGTAAACACAAGTAACCACACTAGTAACCACACTAGTAAACACACTAGTAAACACACTAGTAACCACACTAGTAAACACACTAGTAACCACACTAGTAAACACACAAGTAACCACACTAGTAACCACACTAGTAAACACACTAGTAAACACACTAGTAATCACATTAGTAAACACACTAGTGACCCCTTTAGCAACCACACTAGTAACCACACCAGTAAACAAACTAGTGACCCCTCTAGTAAACACACTAGGAAACACACTAGTAACCACACTAGTAAACACACTAGTAACCCCACTAGTGACCCCTCTAGTAAACACACTAGTAACACCACTAGTAACCACACTAGTAAACACACTAGTAACCACACTAGTAAACACACTAGTGACCCCACTAGTAAACACACTAGTAAACACACTAGTAAACACACTAGTAAACGCACTAGTAACCCGATTAGTAAACACACTAGTAACCACACTAGTAAACACACTAGTAACCACACTAGTAGCCCCACTAGTAAACACACTAGCAACCCCACTAGTAACCACACTAGTAACCACACTAGTAACCCCACTAGTAAACACACTAGTAACCCCACTAGTAACCACATTAGTAAACACACTAGTAACCACACTAGTAACCCCACTAGTAAACACACTAGTAACCCCACTAGTAAACACACTAGTAACCACACTAGTAACCACACTAGTAGCCCCACTAGTAAACACACTAGCAACCCCACTAGTAACCACACTAGTAACCACACTAGTAACCACACTAGTAAACACACTAGTAACCCCACTAGTAACCACACTAGTAACCACACTAGTAGCCCCACTAGTAAACACACTAGCAACCCCACTAGTAACCACACTAGTAACCACACTAGTAACCCCACACCACTCCATGTCCCTCTGAGCTCCATCCCCAGTTACTTGGCAACATTGTGAGTGAAACAATGAGAAAGACCGATTTCAACTGGCTACAGTTTTAAGAACTGTCATGCAATACATAGTTTTGACTGAGCACTAACATAGTTGCGTAACACAAAGTCTATTTTGACAGCTTTTGCATCATGATCTCACCACCGACCTTGTTACATCTTGGACTTTAGTTCAGTGCTGATTTTAGCTGGTCTTACAACAGATGGCTTGTAAACTGAGTTGACAGCCCTGGTCGTTTAAACGGAGAGTCAGTTTTAAATCATCTTGATCTATAAAGGCTCTAGCCTTCAGACCCTCCATTCTTAAACAATATGGACAAAGGCTGTTGGGAAATAAGACCCTGTAGGTCAGATGCTGGCCATGATGCTGTAGATCAGATGCTGGCCATGAGGCTGTAGATCACCTGCTGGCCATGATGCTGTAGATCAGCTACTGGCCATGATGCTGTAGATCAGCTGCTGGCCATGATGCTGTAGATCAGCTGCTGACCAGGACCCAGTAGATCAGCTGCTGGCCATGATGCTGTAGATCAGCTGCTGACCAGGACCCAGTAGATCAGCTGCTGACCAGGACCCAGTAGATCAGCTGCTGGCCATGATGCTGTAGATCAGCTGCTGACCATGATGCTGTAGATCAGCTGCTGACCATGATGCTGTAGATCAGCTGCTGGCCATGATGCTGTAGATCAGCTGCTGACCATGATGCTGTAGATCAGCTGCTGACCATGATGCTGTAGATCAGCTGCTGACCATGATGCTGTAGATCAGCTGCTGACCATGATGCTGTAGATCAGCTGCTGACCATGATGCTGTAGATCAGCTGCTGACCATGATGCTGTAGATCAGCTGCTGGCCATGATGCTGTAGATCAGCTGCTGACCATGATGCTGTATATCAGCTGCTGGCCATGATGCTGTAGATCAGCTGCTGGCCATGATGCTGTAGATCAGCTGCTGACCATGATGCTGTAGATCAGCTGCTGACCATGATGCTGTAGATCAGCTGCTGGCCATGATTGGAGGCTCCTAAAGTAGTGTGTCATGCTCAATAGGATTATTATGAGTGGAGTGATGATGCTGTAGATCAGCTGCTGGCCATGATTGGAGGCTCCTAAAGTAGTGTGTCATGCTCAATAGGATTATTATGAGTGGAGTGATGATGCTGTAGATCAGCTGCTGGCCATGATTGGAGGCTCCTAAAGTAGTGTGTCATGCTCAATAGGATTATTATGAGTGGAGTGATGATGCTGTAGATCAGCTGCTGGCCATGATTGGAGGCTCCTAAAGTAGTGTGTCATGCTCAATAGGATTATTATGAGTGGAGTGATGATGCTGTAGATCAGCTGCTGGCCATGATTGGAGGCTCCTAAAGTAGTGTGTCATGCTCAATAGGATTATTATGAGTGAAGTGATGATGCTGTAGATCAGCTGCTGGCCATGATTGGAGGCTCCTAAAGTAGTGTGTCATGCTCAATAGGATTATTATGAGTGAAGTGAAAAGAAAGGGTTAGGGTGGAAGACACCAGATTGAAGCATTACAGAAGATAATGTTATTCATCTCTTGGGGCAGTGTCATGTTAGAAGCTGCTCCATACTGACTAACTAGAAAATTACACTGAAACTACACACGAAAACTACACAATGAAACTACACAAGGGAACTACACAAGGCAACTACAAATGGCAGCAATACAAGGAAACTACACAAGGAAACTACACAAATAAACTACACTGAAACTACACAAGGAAAGTACACAAGACAACTACACAATGACACTACACAAGGAAACCACACAAGGCAACTACAAATGGCAACAATACCAGGAAACTACACTGAAACCACACGAGGAAAGTACACAGAAACTACACAAGGACATTTCCCAAAGAAACTACACAAGAAAACTACACCAAAATTACACAAGCAAACTACACAAGGGAACTACACAACAAAACTACACGAGCAAACTACACGAGGAAACTACACAAGGGAACTACACTGAAACTACACAAGGAAATGACACGAGGAAACTACACAAGGACACTGCAAAAGAAAATGACAAAAACTGCTTGAAGCACACAATGACACCCAAATGCAGAACAAGCATCCACTGCCCACTAACCTACAGTGTTGCCTTACTGTAATTAGTACCTTAGCCATCCTATCGTTATAGTCCAGCCACTACAGCACATGGTGAGACTAGCCTGATCCCTGAGCTGTTTGTGTTGTATGTTTTTAGCCAATTCCTATGGTCGATATTGTTGACAAGACCAGGCTGGGACCAGGCTAGGGATAGTGATCACAAACAGATGAACTCACACCTTTTATGTGTGTCTTACCGCACTGTATAGAGCCCATCTATTTCCATGTGTTCGATTTCACACATGAAAGCCAAGCACACACGCTTCGGTAACTCCATGAGGCCTAAAGACATGTTCATGTGGAGCTCAATTAAACCACTGGCATGCAAGGCCGGCCAAAACACTGCTAGAACAAAGCTAGAGCGCTGCTAGAACGCTGCTAGAACAAAGCTAGAATGCTGCTAGGACGAAGCTAGAACGCTGCTAGGACGAAGCTAGAACGCTGCTAGAACGCTGCTAGAACAAAGCTAGAATGCTGCTAGGACGAAGCTAGAACAAAGCTAGAACAAAGCTAGAATGCTGCTAGGACGAAGCTAGAACGCTGCTAGGACGAAGCTAGAACGCAGCTAGAAGGCAACTAGAACGCAGCTAGAAGGCAACAAGAACGCAGCTAGAAGGCAACTAGAACGCAGCTAGAACACAGCTAGAAGGCTGCTAGGTGCTCACTGCTACAACCCACTTGTGGTTGGCTTTACAGTCTTCAGTGGGTTGAGTCAGTATACTGTAACAAGTCAGTATAACACAATATGTGGTGTTGGGGGATGGACCACATACTTATCATATAGCTGCTATGGTCTTGTTGGCAGCTTATTACAATGTTGATTATTTAAAGACGCTTCATTTACTTGTTTGACAGTATTATCGGAGGGTTTTCTATGTTAGGTGTGTGAACCCACCCTTCTGAATTACTTCACATATGAGACCCTCCATCAAGCCCTCAGTGGACCTACTGTAACTGGGCAGAGACACATACAATTTACCACGGTCAAATGATGCCAGCAATTCATTACTATGATAGGATTGTTTGCAAAATCTGTGATAATAGTCTTAGTATTGGTGGTACGAGGGCTACTGCCTAGTCCCAAAACAGTAGTCAAGTCTCAGGAACAAAGACAACGGTTGACGTCATGCTACCCAGCCCATCACTAGTTTTAAAGAGCTCCATTTAAACCATCTACAATCTGTTTCTGAGGAAGATCAGCTACAAGAGTTTCCTGCAGTCGTTTCCTGAATCCTGCTGACTGTTGTACCACACATGGATCCTAATACCAGACATGGATCCTAATACCAGACATGGATCCTAATACCAGACATGGATCCTAATACCAGACATGAATCCCAATACCAGACATGGATCCTAATACCAGACATGGATCCCAATACCAGACATGGATCCTAATACCAGACATGGATCCTAATACCAGACATGAATCCCAATACCAGACATGGATCCTAATACCAGACATGGATCCCAATACCAGACATGGATCCTAATACCAGACATGGATCCTAATACCAGACATGGATCCTAATACCAGACATGGATCCTAATACCAGACATGGATCCTAATACCAGACATGAATCCCAATACCAGACATGGATCCTAATACCAGACATGGATCCTAATACCAGACATGGATCCTAATACCAGACATGGATCCTAATACCAGACATGGATCCCAATACCAGACATGGATCCTAATACCAGACATGGATCCTAATACCAGACATGAATCCCAATACCAGACATGGATCCTAATACCAGACATGGATCCCAATACCAGACATGGATCCTAATACCAGACATGGATCCTAATACCATACATGGATCCTAATACCAGACATGGATCCTAATACCAGACATGGATCCTAATACCAGACATGGATCCTAATACCAGACATGAATCCCAATACCAGACATGGATCCTAATGCCAGACATGGATCCTAATACCAGACATGGATCCTAATACCAGACATGGATCCTAATACCAGACATGGATCCTAATACCAGACATGGATCCTAATACCAGACATGGATCCCAATACCAGACATGGATCCTAATACCAGACATGGATCCCAATACCAGACATGGATCCTAATACCAAACATGGATCCTAATACCAGACATGGATCCTAATACCAGACATGGATCCTAATACCAGACATGGATCCTAATACCAGACATGGATCCCAATACCAGACATGGATCCTAATACCAGACATGGATCCTAATACCAGACATGGATCCTAATACCAGACATGGATCCTAATACCAGACATGGATCCTAATACCAGACATGGATCCTAATACCAGACATGGATCCTAATACCAGACATGGATCCTAATACCAGACATGGATCCCAATACCAGACATGGATCCTAATACCAGACATGGATCCTAATACCAGACATGGATCCTAATACCAGACATGGATCCTAATACCAGACATGGATCCTAATACCAGACATGGATCCCAATACCAGACATGGATCCTAATACCAGACATGGATCCTAATACCAGACATGGATCGTGGACCAACTCCAGAATGTCCAACAGGAGCGTGAAGGATCATGAACAAAGTGCCGTCATCTCATGAAAAACAGGCAGCCCTGTTGTGGCTGCAGCTTCAAAGGACAAGTCTGCGACCCAATGGCACCTTTTTCCCTATACAGTGCACTACTTTTCACTAGAGCCCACAGGGCTCTTTGGGCTTTGGTCAAAAGTAGTGCACTATATAGGGAATAGGGTGCCATTTGGGACCTACCTAAGGAGTTGAACAATTTTGCAGGTTTGTCTTTTCTTAGACAGGATAAATCCCATTCAGAGCAGAGAGCCTGCCTGCTTCCTTCTGTACCTGACCTAATTCTGTCACGTGCTTTAGCAGAGAGCCTGCCTGCTTCCTTCTGTACCTGACCTAATTCTGTCACGTGCTTTAGCAGTCCCACCATATGTTACACAGAGCAGAGAGCCTGTCTTGACGAGTCATAAAAATGTAGCAGTACTGTCGGCACCACAACCTCTGGCATCCCGTCACGTTAGGCTACATCTCCTCTATGTACTACAGCATACTGTAGAACTAGTCATGTTTATTAGTGCTGTATGTCTGGCTCCCAGTCACGTTAGGCTACGTCTCCTCTATGTACTACAGCATACTGTAGAACTAGTCATGTTTATTAGTGTTGTATGTCTGGCTCCCAGTCACGTTAGGCTACGTCTCCTCTATGTACTACAGCATACTGTAGAACTAGTCATATTTATTAGTGTTGTATGTCTGGCTCCCAGTCACTTGTCTGTGTCCAAAATGGCATCCATAGGGCTCTGGACAAAAGCAGGGCACTATATAAGGACTAGGGTTCCATTTGGGACTATTCAATCAGGTTGAATGTGATGTAGGGACAAGACAAAGAGACTCAATAAACAGGAAGGATGCTGGGAAGCAGAGGGGATGATGACATCCTCACGGGCCTCTAATATCTGCCTTCCTAGAAACTTCAAATGTTGTTGTCTGCCCAGAGAGAACCTGATGTTTTTTTTTTTAAATAGACTGAATCCAGGAGATGTTTTGTCAAAGCAAATAGTGGGAAACTTGGGAAACGATTGCTCCCGTCTAGACACAGCAGTGAAACTACGGACGTTAGGGTCAAACCTTTATATGCATGTTTGCCATTTGCTTGACTTGACTGGGATCTATCTACCAGGAGTCTGTGTCACGGGGAACAGAGAGGGGGGCACCTGCTCCAAATGCGTGTGACAGGGACGTCAATAACGTGTCACAGGTCAGAGGTCTTTAAAGAAACTGTTCAGGGAAAAAAAAAAGTGTTGCTTTTAAGTGTACTGAGAGAATCAGGACTTGGCGTGGTCAACACTATAGTCCTTGTAAAAAAGGTCTTTGGGTTCATAATTGTAAGGTTATAAACAATAAAATATAAAGAGACAAAGAGAGGTTTTTCCTTTTCTAGTTTATGCCTGGCTTCAACTGAAACCAACACATTCAGCTCTATCTCCTCAGCTCCTCTCTAACAGAGAGTCTGACCTGAGACCAGTGAGGGCTGGGACTTGGGCTGTGTGCCAGATGGCACCCTTCTCCCTTTTATAGTGCACTACCTTTGACCAGGGCCAATAGGGCCAATAGGGCTCTGGTCAAAAGTAGTGCACTGCATAGGGAATTGGGTGTCATTTGGGACGCACACTTGGACTCAGACATGGGCCGGGTCTGTGCTGTGCTCTGTGATGTAATGTTAATTCACTGCTGTGCTCTGTGATGTAATGCTAATTCACTGCTGTGCTCTGTGATGTAATGCTAATTCACTGCTGTGCTCTGTGATGTAATGCTAATTCACTGCTGTGCTCTGTGATGTAATGCTAATTCACTGCTGTGCTCTGTGATGTAATGTTAATTCACTGCTGTGCTCTGTGATGTAATGCTAATTCACTGCTGTGCTCTGTGATGTAATGCTAATTCACTGCTGTGCTCTGTGATGTAATGCTAATTCACTGCTGTGCTCTGTGATGTAACGCTAATTCACTGCTGTGCTCTGTGATGTAATGCTAATTCACTGCTGTGCTCTGTGATGTAATGCTAATTCACTGCTGTGCTCTGTGATGTAATGTTAATTCACTGCTGTGCTCTGTGATGTAATGCTAATTCACTGCTGTGCTCTGTGATGTAATGCTAATTCACTGCTGTGCTCTGTGATGTAATGCTAATTCACTGCTGTGCTCTGTGATGTAATGCTAATTCACTGCTGTGCTCTGTGATGTAACGCTAATTCACTGCTGTGCTCTGTGATGTAATGCTAATTCACTGCTGTGCTCTGTGATGTAATGCTAATTCACTGCTGTGCTCTGTGATGTAATGCTAATTCACTGCTGTGCTCTGTGATGTAACGCTAATTCACTGCTGTGCTCTGTGATGTAGTGCTAATTCACTGCTGTGCTCTGTGATGTAATGCTAATTCACTGCTGTGCTCTGTGATGTAATGCTAATTCACTGCTGTGCTCTGTGATGTAATGTTAATTCACTGCTCTGCTCTGTGATGTAATGCTAATTCACTGCTGTGCTCTGTGATGTAATGTTAATTCACTGCTCTGCTCTGTGATGTAATGCTAATTCACTGCTGTGCTCTGTGATGTAATGCTAATTCACTGCTGTGCTCTGTGATGTAATGCTAATTCACTGCTGTGCTCTGTGATGTAATGCTAATTCACTGCTGTGCTCTGTGATGTAATGCTAATTCACTGCTGTGCTGAGAAACCTTGCTTATCAGAAACTGGGCCATTAAAGGCAGTTTGAAAATAAAAGAGAGCCGCACACTCTAGGAGCTCAGATGCAAAAATGTAATTACCAACGTTTCGACAGCCAAGCTGTCTTCATCAGGGTATAAACAATAATCTGATATGTCAGCGATGTGTCACACACACTCAGCCAAGCTGTCTTCATCAGGGTAAGACAGCTTGGCTGTCGAAACGTTGGTAATTACATTTTTGCATCTGAGCTCCTAGAGTGTGCGGCTCTCTTTTATTTTCAAGTTTTCTACTCCGCTCGCCAGCACCTCGTCTAAATAGGTGTTTATTTTTCTTCTAGACAATTAAAGGCAGTAACCATGGTGTGTCATGTGACGAGACCAGGCCAAATCAAATCCAATTTTAATTGTCACATGCTTTGTGAACAACAGGTGTAGACTAACAGTGAAATGCTTCGCTACCCAACAAAAAAATACAAAATAAATAGTAATAGAAAACAACATGTTAAAACAACGAATAAATCCAAAATGAGCAATGATAGTTTGTCTATATACACAGGGTACCAGTACAGAGTCAATGATAGTTTGTCTATATACACAGGGTACCAGTACAGAGTCAATGATAGCTTGGCTATATACACAGGGTACCAGTACAGAGTCAATGATAGTTTGTCTATATACACAGGGTACCAGTACAGAGTCAATGATAGTTTGGCTATATACACGGGGTACCAGTACAGAGTCAATGATAGTTTGTCTATATACACAGGGTACCAGTACTGAGTCAATGATAGTTTGTCTATATACACAGGGTACCAGTACAGAGTCAATGATAGTTTGGCTATATACACAGGGTACCAGTACAGAGTCAATGATAGTTTGTCTATATACACAGGGTACCAGTACAGAGTCAATGATAGTTTGTCTATATACACAGGGTACCAGTACAGAGTCAATGATAGTTTGGCTATATACACAGGGTACCAGTACAGAGTCAATGATAGTTTGGCTATATACACGGGGTACCAGTACAGAGTCAATGATAGTTTGGCTATATACACAGGGTACCAGTACTGAGTCAATGATAGTTTGTCTATATACACAGGGTACCAGTACTGAGTCGATGATAGTTTGTCTATATACACGGGGTACCAGTACAGAGTCAATGATAGTTTGGCTATATACACAGGGTACCAGTACAGAGTCAATGATAGTTTGTCTATATAAACAGGGTACCAGTACAGAGTCAATGATAGTTTGTCTATATACACGGGGTACCAGTACAGAGTCAATGATAGCTTGGCTATATAAACAGGGTACCAGTACAGAGTCAATGATAGTTTGGCTATATACACAGGGTACCAGTACAGAGTCAATGATAGCTTGGCTATATACACGGGGTACCAGTACAGAGTCAATGATAGTTTGTCTATATACACAGGGTACCAGTACAGAGTCAATGATAGCTTGGCTATATAAACAGGGTACCAGTACAGAGTCAATGGTTGCTTGGCTATATAAACAGGGTACCAGTACAGAGTCAATGATAGTTTGTCTATATACACAGGGTACCAGTACAGAGTCAATGATAGCTTGGCTATATAAACAGGGTATATATATATATATATATATAGTTTATATACACAGGGTACCAGTACTGAGTCAATGATAGTTTGTCTATATACACAGGGTACCAGTACTGAGTCAATGATAGTTTGTCTATATAAACAGGGTACCAGTATAGAGCCAATGATAGCTTGGCTATATACACAGGGTACCAGTACTGAGTCAATGATAGTTTGTCTATATACACAGGGTACCAGTACAGAGTCAATGATAGTTTGTCTATATACACAGGGTACCAGTACTGAGTCAATGATAGCTTGGCTATATACACGGGGTACCAGTACCGAGTCAATGATAGCTTGGCTATACAGTATATAAGGCATACCAGTTCTTTTTTTAACTAGGCAAGTCAGTTAAGAACAAATTCTTATTTTCAATGATGGCCTAGGAACAGTGGGTTAACTGCCTTGTTCAGGGGCAGAACGACAGATTCTTATTTTTAATGACAACCCAAGAACCAGAACAACAGATTTGTACCTTGTCAGCCCAGGAATTCGATCTTGCAACCTTTTAGTTACAAGTCCAACGCTCTAACCAATAGGCTACCTGCCACCCCAGTACCAAGTCAATGATAGCTTGGCTATTTACAAGGGGTACCCTATATACAAGGGGTACCAGTACCAAGTCAATGATAGCTTGGCTATTTACAAGGGGTACCAGTACCAAGTCAATGATAGCTTGGCTATACACAGGGGGTACCAGTACCGAGTCGATGTGCAGGGGTACGAGGAAACTGAGATAGATATGTACATACACACTCACCGGTCAGTTCATTAGGTACACCACCCCGTTCACAGAAATGGATCGCTCTTACAGACAGTGAGTCACGTGGCCGTGTTGCTATAGAAACAGGCAGACAGGCATCAAGGCATTCAATCATTTTTTGATTGTCAGGAGGGGGTGGCTTGTCAGGAAGTCCAGGATCCAGTTGCAGAGGGAGGTGTTCAGTCCCAGGGTCCTTAGCTTAGTGATGAGCTTTGAGGGCACTATGGTGTTGGGCAGGGTGATAGTGCATTCACAGTAGAGGAGAGTAGAGGGGCTGTTGGGGTTATTTTCCTACAGGGAAGGAGTGTGTGTGTGTGTGTGTGTGTGTGTGTGTGTGTGTGTGTGTGTGTGTGTGTGTGTGTGTGTGTGTGTGTGTGTGTGTGTGTGTGTATGTGTGTATGTGTGTATGTGTGTGTGTGTGTGTGTGTGTGTGTGTGTGTGTGTGTGTGTGTGTGTGTGTGGAGTTTCCTAGAGGACCTAAAGGCACAGCCTGAGGGGATGTGGGATGTTAATCTCAGCATGGGGGTGTGTTTATTGTGATAGGATGTTTACCAGACTGAAACAACACGGACACACACCAAGTTTCATCCTGCTTCTATTTTAGCGATGAGCAAATATTTCAGGAAAGGGCAACTATTTCAGCGACAGGCAACTATTTCAGTTTTGGGAAACAATTTTAGAGACAGGCGGCTATTTCAGGGACGGGGGGGGGGGGGGCTATGAGTGATTTAGACCTGAGAAACCAGGTGTGTAGGCCTACTGTATCAACTGTGTGTATGGATCAGGACTGTAACCTCCATAGAAAAGAGTTGGCATCTCATCCCTGATCTATTGGTCACCACAATGACACTCGGAGGAGCGATCAGAGAGGGAAATGGGGACGGATCATTAAAATACTACTGTATCATCTGATTCTGGCCCATCACTTGAAGAGAGATTTCTTGCTAGAGATCCATTAGAGATCATGATGATATCTATGACAGATATGACTGTCAGCAGTCTAGCCACAGTGGGTTGGTTGTGACCATGAGGTATTAGTTATTATGGCTGTCTCTCTCAACATGAGCTCTGTAGCTGTCTCTCAACATGAGGTTTGTAGCTGTCTCTCAACATGAGGTTTGTGACTGTGTCTCAACATGAGCTCTGTGGCTGTCTCTCAGCATGAACTCTGTAGCTGTCTCTCAACATGAGGTTTGTGACTGTCTCTCAACATGAGGTCTGTGATTGTCTCTCAACATCAGCTCTGTGGCTGTCTCTCTCAACATGAGGTCTGTGGCTGAACTGACTGAACTGACTGAATACTTGGCAGTTAAGCTGACAGTTTTAGTATGCAACATTGCATTTAATTTAATTTACCAGATTTATTCCCTGTTATTCGTTCGAGAGGTTGCATGTATTTTCCTAATATGACTATTATGATCCTGCTGAGAACTAAATGAAACCTGCATTAGCACTCGTAAAGTTTCCTAGCTGGAATATTGCTACAATAACAAACCTACTAACTGGTATTTGTTCCTTGTATTAATTCACATTTTGTTTTTCTTAAATGGTTTCACTGCGATTGTCTCCTGAGTAAAAAATGTGTTCAACATTTAAAGTGTCCTGCTGTTACTTAATTTGAACAATATCAGTTCTTATTTCTCCCTTCTGTAAGAAAATCTTATTTCTCTCTTCTCTGGAAAAATGTTTTATCCGTTTTATTCTTCATGAAAAATACTCAAATCTGATCTGGGAGGACCGTGTAGAACAGGCCGTAGTAGAGAGATATACAGCACCTTCAGATAGGATTCACACCACTTGACTTGTTGTGTTACAGCCTGAATTTAAAATGGGTTCAGTTGAGATTTTGTGTCACTGTCCGACACACCATACCCCATAATATCAAAGTGGAATTATGTTTTTAGACATTTTTTACAAATGAATTAAAAATGAAAAGCTGTCAATAAGTATTCAACACCTTTGTAATGGCGAGCCTAGATAAGTTCAGGAGTAAGAATGTGCATAACAAGTCACAGAATATGTTGAATGGACTCACTCTGTGTGAAATACAAGTGTTTATCACTAAACTAGTGATAGTTGGGGTCTCCAAACGTTTCGAGCATGAGAGCTACTAAATAAAATGAAATGATATACAAAAATAAATTCTAGCAATTTTTTCTAGGTAGTTGGCCTAGGTTAAAAGTGTTGGGCTAGTAACTGAAAGTTTGCTGCTTGAATCCCCGAGCCAAAATGTCGTTCTGCCCTTGAGCAAGGCAGTTAACCCCCAAACAACTCCTGCTGCATGGGAGCTGATGACGTCGATTAAGGCAGACCTCAGCACCTCTCTGATTCAGAGGGGTTGGGTTAAATGTGGAAGACACATTTGGGTTGAATGCTTTCAGCTGTGCATCTGACCAGTCTTTTATTCTCTTCTCCCCTCATCCTGCAACTCTTCCCCTGGTCCTTAGTGTACAACAGAAAGTAGTGTACTATGTTGTCAACTCTTCCCCTGGTCCTTAGTGTACAACAGAAAGTAGTGCACTATGTTATCAACTCTTCCTCTGGTCCTTAGTGTACAACATAAAGTAGTGTACTATGTTATCAACTCTTCCCCTGGTCCTTAGTGTACAACAGAAAGTAGTGCACTATGTTATCAACTCTTCCTCTGGTCCTTAGTGTACAACATAAAGTAGTGTACTATGTTATCAACTCTTCCCCTGGTCCTTAGTGTACAACAGAAAGTAGTGCACTTTGTTATCAACTCTTCCCCTGGTCCTTAGTGTACAACAGAAAGTAGTGTAGTATGTTATCAACTCTTCCCCTGGTCCTTAGTGTACAACAGAAAGTAGTGTACTATGTTGTCAACTCTTCCCCTGGTCCTTAGTGTACAACAGAAAGTAGTGCACTATGTTATCAACTCTTCCCCTGGTCCTTAGTGTACAACAGAAAGTAGTGTACTATGTTGTCAACTCTTCCCCTGGTCCTTAGTGTACAACAGAAAGTAGTGTACTATGTTGTCAACTCTTCCCCTGGTCCTTAGTGTACAACAGAAAGTAGTGTAGTATGTTATCAACTCTTCCCCTGGTCCTTAGTGTACAACAGAAAGTAGTGTAGTATGTTATCAACTCTTCCCCTGGTCCTTAGTGTACAACAGAAAGTAATGGTTAATAAACAACTCTAAGGGAGAGGGGAAGTCCTCCCCTCAGCAGTCTCTACTGGCTGAGAGCTACTGGTAGGTAGGCTGTGATGAAGTCCCCCCCTCCGCAGTCTCTACTGGCTGAGAGCTACTGGTAGGTAGGCTGTGATGAAGTCCCCCCCTCAGCAGTCTCTACTGGCTGAGAGCTACTGGTAGGTAGGCTGTGATGAAGTCCTCCCCTCAGCAGTCTCTACTGGCTGAGAGCTACTGGTAGGTAGGCTGTGATGAAGTCCTCTCCTCAGCAGTCTCTACTGGCTGAGAGCTACTGGTAGGTAGGCTGTGATGAAGTCCTCCCCTCAGCAGTCTCTACTGGCTGAGAGCTACTGGTAGGTAGGCTGTGATGAAGTCCTCTCCTCAGCAGTCTCTACTGGCTGAGAGCTACTGGTAGGTAGGCTGTGATGAAGTCCTCCCCTCAGCAATCTCTACTGGCTGAGAGCTACTGGTAGGTAGGCTGTGATGAAGTCCTCCCCTCAGCAGTCTCTACTGGCTGAGAGCTACTGGTAGGTAGGCTGTGATGTAGTTCTCCCCTCAGCAGTCTCTACTGGCTGAGAGCTACTGGTAGGTAGGCTGTGATGACATCCTCCCCTCAGCAGTCTCTACTGGCTGAGAGCTACTGGTAGGTAGGCTGTGATGAAGTCCTCCCCTCAGCAATCTCTACTGGCTGAGAGCTACTGGTAGGTAGGCTGTGATGAAGTCCCCCCCTCAGCAGTCTCTACTGGCTGAGAGCTACTGGTAGGTAGGCTGTGATGAAGTCCTCCCCTCAGCAGTCTCTACTGGCTGAGAGCTACTGGTAGGTAGGCTGTGATGAAGTCCTCCCCTCAGCAGTCTCTACTGGCTGAGAGCTACTGGTAGGTAGGCTGTGATGAAGTCCTCCCCTCAGCAGTCTCTACTGGCTGAGAGCTACTGGTAGGTAGGCTGTGATGAAGTCCTCCCCTCAGCAGTCTCTACTGGCTGAGAGCTACTGGTAGTTAGGCTGTGATGAAGTCCTCCCCTCAGCAGTCTCTACTGGCTGAGAGCTACTGGTTTAACATGATTTTTGAATGACTACATCATCTCTGTTCCCCACACATACACAGACCTTAACTGTGAGGTCCCTCAGTTGAACAGTGAATTTCAAATACAGATTCAACCACAAAGACCAGGGAGGTTTTCCAATACGTCGCAAAGAAGGGCACCAATTGGTAGATGGGTAAAAAGAAAAAAGCAGACATTGAATATCCCTTTGAGCATGGTGAAGGTATTAACAACACTGGTGTATTAATACACCCAGTCATTACAAGGTACAGGCGTCCTTCTTAACTCAGTTGCCGGAGACCGCTCAGGGATTTCACCATGAGGCCATTGGTGACTTTAAAACAGTTACAGAGTTTAATGGCTGTGATAGGGGATAACTGAGGATGGATCAACAACATTGTAGTTTCTCCACAACACTAACCTAAATGACAGAGTGAAAAGAAGGAAGCCTGTACAGAATAAAATATTCCCAAACATGTAAAACAACGCTGGGCCAATTGTGCGCCGCCCTGTGGGACTCCCAATCACAGCCGGTTGTGATACAGCCTGGAATCAAACCAGGGTCTGTAGTGATACCTCCAGCACTGAGATGCAGTCTTAGACCGCTGTGCCACTCGGGATCCCAAAGGTGAAATGACATGCTACAATTTCAGTACACAGTTGTGAGGGACCTGTGTGTAGCTGGTGTAGAGCGTCAGGCGCAGGAAAGCATATATGAGTAATCAACGTACTTTTTACTCAATAAGACAAATGTACAAAGTAACATCACGAGCACACCATGACAGACCAAAAATACAATAAACAATGAACAAACAATACATGGGGAACAGAGGGTTAAATAATAAACCAGTAATTGGATGAGTGAAGCCAGGTGTGATAAGACAAAGACAAAACAAATGGAAAATGAAAAGTGGGATCGGCGGTGGCTAGAAGGCCGGCGACGTCGAACGCCGAACGCCGCCCGAACAAGGAGAGGGACCCGACCGAAAGTGGACGGAAGTCGTGACAACAGTAGAGTGAAGGTATATCAAGGTGCTGAATGTCCCATAAACACAGCTATACGCATAAACAGACAATACAAATCATATATTTCCCTTTAAAAACGATGCGAGCTTCACCACCAGGCCAAACAAGCTAGCATTACTGGCTAACATTCTGGCTTAGCTGGCTATCAGTAGCATGACACACACGAAAGGAAAATACCTCATAAACATGGTGAATACGACCTTGACCGCCTCAGCAACATGCAACTAAAGTAAGGACTTGTCGGACACTACGTACAAGTAGATACAACGCCCTAAAACACAAGTCAAATAACGATTAGTCAGGGACAGTACGACGAGTCCATTCTCTTCAGACCGTGACCTCACTCTGAAGACATGAGCGGGGTTCAGTGAGGTGCACAGGGGAATGGCAGACTGTGATTGGCTGATACAAGCGGGGTGACTTGTAGGTACCACTAATGAGAACATAAGGGCTGTTGGGTAAGTACAACTCACTACTAGAATAGGGGTGATGTAACTGCCTAAGCCTTTTTCAACACCTCAGAACAAGCCAATCGTAACACTCGCCGTAGGAAGTGGGCGTCGTTCTTCATTACAAATATAATTGAGACAACTGAACAAAGTACCGTTTTGATAAGCCAATCATAACACTCGCCGTAGGAAGTGGGCGTCGTTCTTCATTACAAATATAATTGAGACAACTGAACAAAGTACCGTTTTGATAAGCCAATCATAACACTCGCCGTACTCGCCGTAGGAAGTGGGCGTCGCTCTTCATTACAAATATAATTGAGACAACTGAACAAAGTACTGTTTTGATAAGCCAATCATTGAGTCGGGTGAGAGAAAGGCATCATCGCACCAGTCACAGTAAAGAGTAATGGCCGAAACAAAAACGCACCCATCCTAAGGTCAACGCTTTAAACATGGCAACCCCCCTCTCACAGGAAACGTCCATCCATTAATCAAGAGGTCCCCTGATACTCCACCCTATACCCAGCCAATCACAGCCAGCGATAGCATCTAATACAAATGTTTACATACATTTTTTTTATATTTTTAAACGGGACTCATTTCAATGCGTTTGTGAAGAAACTTTGCTACTATAGCCAATCAGTGGAAAAGCACCCGTTTCTCCCTGTACTCTTGGTTTGTGTTTGTAGTTGGTCACAGCACAGTAATTGTAGGGTCTGATTTTTTTGCATTAGCAGCGCTGCCTTGACAGACCAGGACACAGGTCCTAGTTCTCTGGTGATAAGACGTGTGACATGAGTCTATGCAGCTAGGCTCCTGTGACGTGCAGCAAGCTGGAGGGTAGAGATCATTTCTCAACTAAACGCCTAGTGAAAATAGCCTGAACAGAGACCTGCGCCAGCGTGTGTGTGTGTGTGTGTGTGTGTGTGTGTGTATGTGTGTGTGTGTGTGTGTGTGTGTGTGTGTGTGTGTGTGTGTGTGTGTGTGTGTGTGTGTGGCACAGAGACGTGATGGAGCCTGCTGCTGAGAAGACTGTTTAGTTTAGTCTCACCTCCCTCAGTCATGAACATTTAGTAAAAAATAGCCTGTGGGGGTGTGTGTGTGTGTGTGTGTGTGTGTGTGTGTGTGTGTGTGGTGTGTGTGTGTGGTGTGTGTGTGTGTGTGTGTGTGTGTGTGTGTGTGTGTGTGTGTGTGTGTGTGTGTGTGTGTGTGGTGTGTGTGGTGTGTGTGTGGTGTGTGTGTGTCCAGAGCCGGCCCTAGCCTTTTGGGGGTCATAAGTGAGATTTGGTTGGGGGCCCCACCACCTTCCGGGCAAAACATTCCTTTATTGACAGCGGAGAGAAAACAATAATGTTTTTTAAGTTCATTTCCTGCAAATATATATATTTTGCCATGGGGCATAGAGACAATATAGACGTTTTAAAGTGTAATTCTACTCATTTTACCAAAAGGGAGGAGATAACATTTTTCAGTTTTACATGTCATTTCCTGCAATTCTGCACATTTTGCTATGTCTTATGTCGTATTAATATGATATCTGAGTGAGAGTGACTAACAAAATCAAATGGGGGCCCCTGGAGGTCGGGGCCCCTGGCCATGTATGTGCCCTTCGTACCCGGTTGGTAATTCAGACATGATTACTACAAGTTTAGATAACAATCCCCCCCAAAAAATGACTGACATTACAAGAGGAAAACTGCTGAGGTACAGCCACATGTTGTAGTTGCACCTTGTGTGTTCCACTATTCTAAAGATCAACAGTAAGTTGAGACCACCTCCCAAATGCATGCCCAGGGCCATGCGTGCGTGCGTGCGTTCGTGCGTGTGTGTGTGTGTGTGTGTGTGTGTGTGTGTGTGTGTGTGTGTGTGTGTGTGTGTGTGTGTGTGTGTGTGTGTGTGTGTGTGTGTGCGTGTGTGTGTGCATGTGCGCGTGTGTGTGTGTGTGTGTGTGTGTGTGTGCGTGTGTGTGTGTGTGTGTGTGTGTGTGTGTGTGTGTGTGTGTGTGTGTGTGTGTGTGTGTGTGTGCGTGTGTGTGTTTGTGTGTGTGTGGAGCTTTCCTGGAGGCCCGAAAGACACTGATTGAGAGCATATCGGATGTGAGACTCAGCATGAGCCTGTGTTTATGTGATGCGTTTGTACAACACTGAAACAACATGATCACCCACCAAGTTTCCTCCTGCGTCTATTTCAGGGACGGGAAACTATTTTGTCATTTTGTCTTTGGGACGATTTATAGACCCAATTAGAGCTCTGATCAGAAGTATTGAAGAGGCTAATCTATGTGTCTGATGCAGGTCCCATTAAGGCAAGGCCTGCTCCCAGTATCCATCCTCTTTTTATGAGGTGCTGTCATGTCCCTTCCTGCCACACAGGCTCCCATGCTGATGCAGGCTCCCAGGCAGATGCAGGCTCCCATGCTGATGCAGGCTCCCAGGCTGATGCAGGCTCCCAGGCTGATGCAGGCTCCCAGACTGATGCAGACTCCCAGGCTGATTCAGGCACCCAGGCTACTCCCTGCTTACGGCTGGGTGTGTTTACTTTGGCTAGCTGGAGGCCGTTAGAGGGGGGTGGTGGCGGTGGGGAGGGGGTAGTGGAGGTCATAGCTAGCCAGACCCCAGGAGGTGGTGAATGTTGGGGGTGGAGGGAATGCGACATAGTCACTGGGGATTGATCAGCACAGCATTAAGAGGGACACTGAAGACAACCTCCACTCCCCTGAATAGGTTATCGAGGACATGGATGCTTCCACCATAGAAATAGAAGGACTTAAATTATACACTAGATAACAATTTATATGGCTTCTCACAGCTCCATGGCTCTACCACAACCACACAATCTTTACGGTTATATTTCCCCCCCATCAACATCTGTCTCTACCCACCATCATAGGATTCATCTCAACAATATCCAGTTAGATCTGGGATTTGTAGAGTAACATACATGTCATGCTTTACTGTGTGGTATCCTGTGTGTGTGTGGGGGGGGGGGGGGGGGTTACTATGGTGATTGGTGAAGAGTAATGGCGTGGTCATGAAACCGTGTTATTTCCACAGGTGGGAGACGGAGACTGACCGTGGTGGAGTTCCAAGACAAACAGTAGACCCCGGCTAAAGCGGTCCTCATATCATGTGAGAGCAGTCACTTCTCAGGATATAAAACAGTAAGAGCTGTGTCCCAAATAGACTACTTTTGAGCAGCACTGGCCCCCTTGGTCTGCTGTAGTGCACTGTATAGGGAATAGGGTGTCATTTGTAACACCGCCCTAATGCCTATAGAGCATACAGAATCTGGACCAGTTCACAAAACAAATTGTGTCAACATTAGAAAGCCCACGATTGACAAAGAATGTGACGACATGATGTGTGTGTAGCTATAGGCTCTATCTCAACCCTCCAAACACTGCGTCATGTTGTCCCACTTCGTCCCTCACTGTGACACGTCGTTCTGTACTGTACAACTTTCAGCCAACGACTGCATTTACATGTAATTACTGGACCATTGCCACCATACTTAAAGGCTCTATAGAGAGGCAGTTGCTCAGCGCGAGGCAGTTTAGGTTTTTGGTGATTCGTCCGATAGCTTTGCCCGAGTAACACAGGTCCAGCAGCAGTAGTTGAAGAAGCGATGTAAGAGCACACAACGTCACCCATCACGTCATCACACAGGAATGTCCTGGATAAATGTCCATACATGCAAGACACGCAGCTCAGATCCAACCCAAATAAGACGTAGGAAGAGTGAGGAAGTGACGGACATACTGTATTAACAAGACGATACCAAGGAGGTTAATCAGGAATGAATCACGTTTCCTGTGAAACGCGAGTTTGAGGCCAAACATATTACACTGAGGTTATTGAAGATCATCATCTCTATACATTCTTAGATAAAACGGTTCCAAAAGGGTTCTGCGGCTGGCCCCTATTCCAGGTAGAACTCTTTCTGGTTCCAGATAGAACTCTTTTCGGTTCCATGTAGAAACCTGCTGTGGAAATGGTTCTACATGGAACCCAAAAGGGTTCTACCTGGAACCAAAAGGGGTTCTTCAAAGGGTTCTCCTATGGGGACAGCGGAAGAACCGTTTTTGGTTCTAGATAGCACCTTTTTTCTGAGAGTGTAGAAAAGATGTTGAAGGATTATGAGAGAGAGCAAAACAGAAGATAATGAGCTAGCTGTGTTAACGTAGATGTACTGTAAACCACTAGATGTAAACCACTAGAGGTAAACCACTAGAGGTAAACCACTAGACGTAAACCACTAGAGATAAACCACTAGAGGTAAACTACTAGAGGTAAACCACTAGACATAAACCACTAGAGATAAACCACTAGAGGTAAACCACTAGACGTAAACCACTAGAGGTAAACCACTAGACGTAAACCACTAGAGATAAACCACTAGAGGTAAACCACTAGACGTAAACCACTAGAGGTAAACCACTAGACGTAAACCACTAGAGGTAAACCACTAGAGGTAAACTACTAGATGTAAACCACTAGAGATAAACCACTAGAGGTAAACCACTAGAGGTAAACCACTAGACGTAAACCACTAGAGGTAAACTACTAGATGTAAACCACTAGACGTAAACCACTAGACGTAAACCACTAGAGGTAAACTACTAGATGTAAACCACTAGAGATAAACCACTAGAGGTAAACCACTAGACGTAAACCACTAGAGATAAACCACTAGAGGTAAACCACTAGAGGTAAACCACTAGACGTAAACCACTAGAGGTAAACTACTAGATGTAAACCACTAGACGTAAACCACTAGACGTAAACCACTAGAGGTAAACTACTAGATGTAAACCACTAGAGATAAACCACTAGAGGTAAACCACTAGACGTAAACCACTAGAGATAAACCACTAGAGGTAAACCACTAGAGGTAAACTACTAGATGTAAACCACTAGAGATAAACCACTAGAGGTAAACCACTAGACGTAAACCACTAGAGATAAACCACTAGAGGTAAACTACTAGATGTAAACTACTAGATGTAAACCACTAGAGGTAAACTACTAGAGGTAAACCACTAGAGGTAAACTACTAGATGTAAACCACTAGAGGTATTTAGCAATAACATTTACGTTTGATACTTAAGTATATTTAAAACATAATTTATTTGAGACTTTTACTCCAGTAGTATTTTACTGGGTGACTTTCACTTTTACTTGAGTCATTTCCTATGAAGGGATGTTTACTTTTCCTCAAGTATAACAATTGGGTCCTTTTTCCACCACTGGTTGGGGGGGAGGTGGAAGTGTTTCATTGGGTGGTAAAAAGGATACAACAATTTAACTGTGTCAACAAACATCAGACTGTCAGGCCCTGCATGCTGTTCCTCGAGAGACTGATCTGGGTGTCAACAAATATCAGACTGTCGGGCCCTGCATGATGTTCCTCTGGGCCTGCTAAGGGCTACATTTTCAAAACATATTTGTCCAGACTTTTAAAGACAGCATTCAAGTACTCTGTATTAGATAATGTAAGAAGGTATTTCTCTCCAATGGCTCGAAGACAAAGAATGCAATTGAAGACAGCTATGATTTGGAGATGATTATCTCCAGACATTTCAATTGCGTTTTTGTAGGTTAATATGTAAGATTTAATTTAGCTAGCTCAAAAGCTCAGGGTCATGGAGACACTGACATTTTGGGGCAATATTCCTCAATATTAACATGAATAGAAAAGGTAACTAACAGGGACCCTCACAATGGATTGGTGTTGGTATAGGGACAGGGACCCACACAATGGATTGGTGTTGGTATAGAGAAAGAGACAGGGACCCACACAATGGATTGGTGTTAGTATAGGGACAGGGACCCAAACAATGGATTGGTGTTGGTATAGGGACAGGGACCCACACAATGGATTGGTGTTGAGACAGTGACCCAAACAATGGATTGGTGTTGGTATAAGGACAGGGACAGGGATCCACACAATGGATTGGTGTTGGTATAGAGACAGGGACAGCATTCAAGTTCTCTGTATTAGATAATGTAAGAAGGTATTTCTCTCCAATGGCTTGAAGACAAAGAATGCAATTGAAGACAGCTATGATTTGGAGATGATTATCTCCAGACATTTCAATTGCGTTTTTGTAGGTTAATATGTAAGATTTAATTTAGCTAGCTCAAAAGCTCAGGGTCATGGAGACACTGACATTTTGGGGCAAAGTTGCTCAATACTAACATGAATAGAAAAGGTAACTAACAGGGACCCACACAATGGATTGGTGTTGGTATAGAGAAAGGGACACACAATGGATTGGTGTTGGTATAGAGAAAGAGACAGGGACAGGGACAGGGACCCTCACAATGGTTTGGTGTTGGTACAGGGACAGGGACCAACACAGTGGATTGGTGTTGGTATAGAGAAAGGGACAGGGACAGGGACAGGGACCCTCACAATGGTTTGGTGTTGGTATAGGGACAGGGACCAACACAGTGGATTGGTGTTGGTATAGGGACAGGGACCCTCACAATGGATTGGTGTTGGTATAGAGAAAGGGACAGGGACAGGGACAGGGACCCTCACAATGGTTTGGTGTTGGTATAGAGAAAGGGACAGGGACAGGGACAGGGACCCTCACAATGGATTGGTGTTGGTATAGAGAAAGGGACAGGGACAGGGACAGGGACCCTCACAATGGTTTGGTGTTGGTATAGGGACAGGGACCAACACAGTGGATTGGTGTTGGTATAGGGACAGGGACCCTCACAATGGTTTGGTGTTGGTATAGGGACAGGGACCAACACAGTGGATTGGTGTTGGTATAGAGAAAGGGACAGGGACAGGGACAGGGACCAACACAGTGGATTGGTGTTGGTATAGAGAAAGGGACAGGGACAGGGACAGGGACCCTCACAATGGTTTGGTGTTGGTATAGAGAAAGGGAGAGATAAATAAAGCCTTATTCATGCTTCTCTTTTTAATTATCGAATGAATCTGATGGAAAAAATAATCCATATTTGGAGGATAAGCCTTTTAGAGACCCGGTGGCCAACCTTGCAACCCCTCAGACCCCTCAGACGGTCCCCTCCGACCTTTCACCCCTCTATCCCTCCACTCCTCCACCAGACACAATGACCGTCACACGGAATGGACTCAAAGCAAGAGATAAAAATGAAGCTAAAGTGTTACCCTAAAACGAACTATGGGACTATAATAAATTTTTTGCGAGCAGGACATGGGGCTGTTTTCGGGGAAGAGCAGGATCTTACAATATCTGCTAATCAATTAAGCTTAACACGGCTACAACTTCTTGGATTAAAAGACAAAGATACATGAACCCTTTGGGACACACAAGCTCTATTAGGTCTCCACAGCTTTCACTATCTCCATATACAGACAGCTTTCACTATCTCCATATACAGACAGCTTTCACTAGCTCCATATACAGACAGCTTTCACTATCTCCATATACAGACAGCTTTCACTAGCTCCATATACAGACAGCTTTCACTATCTCCATATACAGACAGCTTTCACTAGCTCCATATACAGACAGCTTTCACTATCTCCATATACAGACAGCTTTCACTAGCTCCATATACAGACAGCTTTCACTATCTCCATATACAGACAGCTTTCACTAGCTCCATATACAGACAGCTTTCACTATCTCCATTTACAAACAGCTTTCACTAGCTCCATATGCAGACAGCTTTCACTAGCTCCATATACAGACAGCTTTCACTATCTCCATATACAGACAGCTTTATACAGTAATAACAGACAACACAATACAATACACAATACAATACAATACAATATACAATACAATACAATACATTACAATTACAACGATGATTGTCATTAACATAGAGGTCCAGTGGTAAACCACGCTGCATCCCAAATGGCACCCTATTCCCTATATAGTGCACTACTTTTCACCAGAGCCCTAAGGGACACACACAGAGATAGGGTGCACCCCACGATGATTCTGACAGGGACCCTTGTACCAACTGCGCTGCTGCCCTGAGGCCCTCCTGCCATGCCGTCCACCCCTGGCCTGTTTAGAGTAGAGAGCAGCAAACTGTGGAGGAGAAGGGACTATTGTTGTGCAACGCCAAGCTCTTATAAATACTTTTACCCCTCTAGGGCTGCTTGCCCCCCCAGCAGCGCCGACCGACAGAGGAGAGAGAGAGAGAACAAGAGAGCGAGAGAGAGAACGAGAGAGAAAGAGAGAACGAGAGGGAGAGAGAGAACAGGAGAGAGAGAGAGAGATAACGAGAGAGAGAGAGCGAGAGAGAGAGAGAGAGAGAGAGAGAGAAAGAGAGAACGAGAGAGAGAGAGAGATAGAGAGAGAGAACAGGAGAGAGATAGAGAGAGTAGAAACATTGTGTGGTGGTGGTAGCTAGAGGCAGATGTCGATGCAGGGGGTAAGTAAATCCCTTGATACAAACCGAGCTGGCCTCACAGGAAGGCAGCTTTCACCAGAAACTGGTGCCAGGGAAAGGCTTTACATGTGGGTGAAAAGTGAGTCGTATAATGTTGAATTTTTTTTCTTCTTCTCCAAACTCTGACAAGCTCAGGGATCTACTGCCACGAATGGTTAAAGGTATTAACCCTTGGAATTCATCCAAAGCCTAAAACCTGATGAAACAGGCCGAGCTGAGGGCTCAGAGAGATGGGCTATGGATTTATTTTAGTCACCCGACTGTTGTTTTAGTTTGTCATTTTGTTTCAGAAGTGGGTGACAGATACAGGTACAACATTCAAAGTCATATTGGTGCAGATACATTCAAATATTCAAATTTCATATTTTCACATACCTGTACATATTGTACATATTGTATTGTAACAATAAACAATCAGAGAAATGCATACAAAGATGAACACCAATATCAACAGTTTTGTAATTTTTTGTATTTAGGAAAATAAACAGAAAAGGCCCCACTCCACAACCCATTCATTCTCCCAAACCTCCTCAGTCCCCATCCACTCACCTGCATCCTCCCTCCCCACCCGGAAACCATGTTTCCCACCCCTTCCCACCCCTTCCCACCCCTTCCAACCCCTTCCAACCCCTTCCCACCCCTTCCCACCCCTTCCCACCCCTTCCAACCCCTTCCCACCCCTTCCCACCCCTTCCCACCCCTTCCAACCCCTTCCCACCCCTTCCAACCCCTTCCAACCCCTTCCCACCCCTTCCCACCCCTTCCCACCCCTTCCCACCCCTTCCAACCCCTTCCCACCCCTTCCAACCCCTTCCCACCCCTTCCAACCCCTTCCCACCCCTTCCCACCCCTTCCCACCCCTTCCCACCCCTTCCAACCCCTTCCAACCCCTTCCCACCCCTTCCCACCCCTTCCAACCCCTTCCCACCCCTTCCAACCCCTTCCCACCCCTTCCAACCCCTTCCAACCCCTTCCCACCCCTTCCCACCCCTTCCCACCCCTTCCAACCCCTTCCAACCCCTTCCAACCCCTTCCCACCCCTTCCAACCCCTTCCCACCCCTTCCAACCCCTTCCCACCCCTTCCCACCCCTTCCAACCCCTTCCCACCCCTTCCAACCCCTTCCAACCCCTTCCAACCCCTTCCAACCCCTTCCCACCCCTTCCCACCCCTTCCAACCCCTTCCCACCCCTTCCAACCCCTTCCAACCCCTTCCCACCCCTTCCAACCCCTTCCCACCCCTTCCCACCCCTTCCACCCCCTTCCCAACCCTTCCAACCCCTTCCCACCTCAAATCTGGCTACAACCTCCACTTCTTTGTGTAATTATGACCCCGTTTTCAGGCTACCCAAGAGGAAACGCCGGAGAGGGGGAGCCCTGGCGAGATTCAGGCGAATGGGAAACCGGCCACCTCTTCCCTCCATTCCATTGGCCAGTCACCTGATAATAAGATGGATTACCTCAGATATCGGATTTGCTACTAACGGGACTCTGGTAACTGCACTATTCTCTGCTTTTCTGAAACATGGAATTTGGACATGATACCCCCCACCATGGTTACCCAACTCGATGGAATCTCTATTCACCCGAACAGACAGGACATTAGATTGAGGAAAATCGAGAGGGGGAGGTTTATGCCTCTTCATCAACAGCAAATGGTGTGCTGACTGTGGCGCGGGGGTGGGGGGGGGGGGGGGGGATAAAGTCCTAGACCACTGTTACTCTACCCACAAGCAAGCATACAAGGCCCTCCCTTGTTTCCCTGTCGGTAAATCAGATCATGACTCTGTGACAATGCCACAAGTGTGAGGTGATGGGCACACAGACATATAATTGTCTGGTTTAAAGTTTGTTTTTAAACTGGCAGGGTTAAACCTTTATGTGTATTTTCATTTTCATGCTGTTATATTATGTATCTGCCAGTTATGAGTTATTTTCACTGTCAAATCAAAGATGGCTGCCATTGGCATTTTGGTGTCTCTTGAAGAAATGAAGGAGAGCGAGAAAGATGAGTGGACAACAGTGAAGTCCAAGAATGGAAAAAAAGGGCAAAAAATAGTTGTGGAAAAATTAGTCTGATGAATCGTTACTTGTTGGAGTACGTTTTTTTGGTTAAGGATGTTAATTTGGGAAACCATTGAGGATGGTAGGATGGTAAAGAAAATGTTGGGGAAAGTGGATGCAGTGAAAGTAACCAGGAGTGTTATGGTGTTGATATCGTGTAGTCGTAGTAACCAAGAGTGGTATGGTGTTGATATCGTGTAGTCATAGTAACCAGGAGTGGTATGGTGTTGATATGGTGTAGTCATAGTAACCAGGAGTGGTATGGTGTTGATATCGTGTAGTCGTAGTAACCAGGAGTGTTATGGTGTTGATATCGTGTAGTCGTAGTAACCAAGAGTGGTATGGTGTTGATATCGTGTAGTCATAGTAACCAGGAGTGGTATGGTGTTGATATGGTGTAGTCATAGTAACCAGGAATGGTATGGTGTTGATATGGTGTAGTCATAGTAACCAGGAGTGGTATGGTGTTGATATCATGTAGTCGTAGTAACCAGGAGTGGTATGGTGTTGATATTGTGTAGTCATAGTAACCAGGAGTGGTATGGTGTTGATATCGTGTAGTCATAGTAACCAGGAGTGGTACGGTGTTGATATCGTGTAGTCATAGTAACCAGGAGTGGTATGGTGTTGATATCGTGTAGTCATAGTAACCAGGAGTGGTACGGTGTTGATATCGTGTAGTCATAGTAACCAGGAGTGGTATGGTGTTGATATCGTGCAGTCAAAGTAACCAGGAGTGGTATGGTGTTGATACCGTGTAGTCATAGTAACCAGGAGTGGTATGGTGTTGATATCGTGTAGTCATAGTAACCAGGAGTGGTATGGTGTTGATATCGTGTAGTCATAGTAACCAGGAGTGGTATGGTGTTGATATCGTGCAGTCAAAGTAACCAGGAGTGGTATGGTGTTGATACCGTGTAGTCGTAGTAACCAGGAGTGGTATGGTGTTGATATCGTGTAGTCATAGTAACCAGGAGTGGTATGGTGTTGATATCGTGCAGTCAAAGTAACCAGGAGTGGTATGGTGTTGATACCGTGTAGTCATAGTAACCAGGAGTGGTATGGTGTTGATATCGTGTAGTCATAGTAACCAGGAGTGGTATGGTGTTGATATCGTGCAGTCATAGTAACCAGGAGTGGTATGGTGTTGATATCGTGTAGTCATAGTAACCAGGAGTGGTATGGTGTTGATATCGTGTAGTCATAGTAACCAGGAGTGGTATGGTGTTGATATCGTGCAGTCAAAGTAACCAGGAGTGGTATGGTGTTGATACCGTGTAGTCATAGTAACCAGGAGTGGTATGGTGTTGATATCGTGTAGTCATAGTAACCAGGAGTGGTATGGTGTTGATATCGTGCAGTCATAGTAACCAGGAGTGGTATGGTGTTGATATCGTGTAGTCATAGTAACCAGGAGTGGTATGGTGTTGATATCGTGTAGTCATAGTAACCAGGAGTGGTATGGTGTTGATATCGTGTAGTCATAGTAACCAGGAGTGGTATGGTGTTGATATCGTGTGTATGTAAAGATCAAAAGGAAGGTGCATCGTGGTTCAAATCATTTTATCGACACATGAAGTGGACAGCTGTGATTTTTGGAGCAAAGGTGTTATGTCTGGCGTCCCGTTGGACATTGATAATCAATATCTTAGGACAAAACATTCCAGGAGCAGTTCATGCATGTGGTTTGACCCGCATGGAGAATGGGAATAGAAGCAACGTTTCTCTGTAATACTGATGTTTGATGGGTATTTACCACCCTATGTAAAGTTGGGATGTATAAGATACGCTGTTGGAACGTTTGTGTAAAACCCCATGCAAAGCAAGAAGTGTAAAAAGTTTGGCCGCGCGTCAAGTGTTTGCAGATGGAAGGAATATGTTACGGAATGTAAAATGTTGCAACTGTGGTGGGGGATCATATTCCCAAATTCCCAGAGTGCCCTGTTAGGGTGAAAGAGGTTGAGGTGTCAAGGATCAGGACTGTACATCAAATCTGCTATGTGGAGGTGGTGAAGAGCCTCGAAGGGGTAAAAGGTCACAGGTCGGAAGAAGATATGAAGGTGGATGCACCTCAACCCATTGCAAATGTCAATCAAGTGATCTGGAGACACTTATTGTGAAGAAGGTGGATTTTGTAGCATTTATAGCTACAGTTATTAATTGTATTGCACAAGCTGGACATCATGATCTCTGCACCCAATACGTTTTTGTTGTGGGCCGCTAAGACTTAACGGCAGAAGCGCTGAAAGGACTACTGTCACCAGGAAATGTTCCTCCATCACACGATCCTTCTGAGTCTGTGTAGGGACCTGATTAAACAAAAGCAGGCTGATTTAGTTGAATTAACATTTCCTTATTGCTAGTTTGTAATGATTTTTATTTTTTTTACACCACATTTTCTTCTTTTTGGATCTTTATTATCCACCTGTACAGTAGTTGGGAGGAATGCACGGATAATTGTTGCAAACACCATTAAAACCTAAGAAGAAGAGGAAACGGAGGAGAGTTTTGATAAATGTTTGGTGTGTACCTGGCTGAGTTTCTATTCGTTTGAAAAGTCTCTTAGCCATTCTAAGTAATAATTGTTGCTCATTCTTGTGGATGTGGATTGTTTTGGAGGATGAAATCTCCACCAGGCTGGAACATCCGGTGAGATTGATCCTTTTGACTGTTTAATTTTGGATCTTTATTGGATGACTTGTATCTTTGAAGGGATTTGCTCATGTTCAGCTTTTTTATTGATTTGCGACCATTTTTTTTGTTGGGCTTGGGACTTTCTAAACTTTATTTGGGGTCTAATTGAATTGGGATTGTGAATTCATACACTTTATTTGACGATATATGTTTCTTTTGCTTACTTTTGTCATTTTGTCTGTCTTGCTTCGGTCATTGGTGGCATACAATACTTCTGCTTCCTGTCTACTAGCAGAAGCTCAAACAGGAAGTATCCGTGACATGCTTTGTACAGAAATAGTCCTCCGAATCGGAGGCTATGCTACAAGACTGCTTTGCTTGCGCTGACAAGAATATGTTCCGGGACTCCGCCAATCGGCCATCCGCCATCGGCTAGTTAACCACCTCCGTCACCGGCTTCAGCAGGAAATGCATCGTCGATGTTATCCCCACAGTGAAGGTTCGCTGCTTCCCCAATCAAAGCCCTGGATTAACCGCACACAGAGCTATCGCATACAACCCAGAGGCTACGGTTGAGGACAAGAACAAGTCGTGCTACGACCTCCACAGAGCCATCAAACAAGCAAAAGGACAATATAGGAACATCCACATTGACCTACCATTGTAGACTGTCCCCAGACCTACCACTGTTTATGGTTATGTTATTGAGACAGACTCTCTCCAGACCTTCCACTGTCTATGGTCATGTTATTAAGACAGACTCTCCCCAGACCTACCACTGTCTATGGTCATGTTATTAAGACAGACCCTTTCCAGACCTACCACTGTCTATGGTCATGTTATTAAGACAGACTCTCCCCAGACCTACCACTGTCTACGGTCATGTTATTAAGACAGACTCTCCCCAGACCTACCACTGTCTATGGTCATGTTATTAAGACAGACTCTCCCCAGACCTACCACTGTCTACGGTCATGTTATTAAGACAGACTCTCCCCAGACCTACCACTGTCTACGGTCATGTTTTTAAGACAGACTCTCTCCAGACCTACCACTGTCTACGGTCATGTTATTGAGCCAAACTCTCCCCAGACCTACCACTGCAGACTCTCCCAGACCTACCACTGCCTAAGACCCAATTCAACCAATTGCAGATAAATGAAAACCACACTACAGGTTCAGTTTGTGTCTAAACTGTTTAAGCTGCATCTAAGGTGTGAACCATATAAAACTACACATTCTCAAGCTTTAATGCTCATGAAAATTATCATTGGATATTAACACAAAACCACACCTGTCCATAAAAATACAGTAAATATAACAATTCTGAATGAGCCCACAGTGCTGTTTCCCTATACAGTATCTTCAATTGAAAGAATCAGTTAGCAGTTGTCACGGTAATAGGGAGATGTATGGCTCTCAGTAGAGCATAGAGCGAGCGCCATGGTAACAGCTATGATTCATGGTGACCCCATAGTATAAATCCTACAGGTTTGCTTATTCTCCCCCCCACACACAAAACCTTTCACTGGAAGCAAAGGTATGGCTGTGTCCCAGATTGGCCCCCTTTTGGCTCCCTATTCAGTAAACTGCTTTATCCCTATGTGCCCTGGTCAAAAGTAGTGCACTACTTAGGCAATAGGTTGCCATTTGGGACACGACTCATGTCGAGTTGCAATATCACATTTAATTCCCCCACGCAACATAACTTAGTAGTTTCCTGTACATCTCGTTTTATTTCACCATTGTGGTTATGGGTAATTAACAGCCTAGAAACCTGACCCAACGTCTACCTGAGGGTTTGAGTCCCATTGAGAGAACTGGTCAGAGAAATGTAGCAATCTGGAATAAACGACCGCGGAAAAGATCAACTACGCTGTAACTCAAATAATCTATTGGTATGACTGTTTTCGCTGTGTCCTAATGTTCACAGAACGTGTTACTAAGTAGGGTATTAACTCAAATAATCTATTGGTATGACTGTTTTCGCTGTGTCCTAATGTTCACAGAACGTGTTACTAAGTAGGGTATTAACTCAAATAATCTATTGGTATGACTGTTTTCGCTGTGTCCTAAAGTTCACAGAAAGTGTTACTAAGTAGGGTATAAGTAATATGGTAATGAATCAACCGATGCGTTCCCGAGTGGCACAGCGGTCTAAGGCACTGCATCTCAGTAGCCAGAGGCGTCACTACAGAGACCCTGGTTCCGATGCAGGCTGTATCACAACCAGCTGTGATTGGATGTCCAAAAGGGAAGCGGACAGTTGGCCGAGTGTCGTTCGGGTTTGTAAATAAGAATTTGTTCTTAACAGACTTTCCTAGTTAAATAAAGGTTAAAGAAATAACTTCTTTTTTTTAAACGTGCCTTCTAAAATGATAGGTGAAATTTCCACTGTATTGTTTCCAACTAGTGTCGTGAAACTTCCCAGAATCCTGGAATAAGCAGGAAATACGTGATTCTTCAATCACATTTCTGGAAAATCGGGAATTTTGTTAATGGAATTTTGCAACAATATTTCCAACTGTCTTAATGTAATTGACTATTGTAGTGGAGTCTCTAACCTCAGAGCTAAAGAGCCCTAGCTAAACTATGAGCGCCCTAGCTCAACCATGAGAGCCCTAGCTCAACCATGAGAGCCCTAGCTCAACCATGAGAGCCCTAGCTCAACCATGAGAGCCCTAGCTCAATCATTAGAGCCCTAGCTCAACCATGAGAGCCCTAGCACAACCATGAGAGCCCTAGCTCAATCATTAGAGCCCTAGCTCAACCATGAGAGCCCTAGCTCAACCATGAGAGCCCTAGCTCAACCATGAGAGCCCTAGCTCAACCATGAGCACCCTAGCACAACCATGAGAGTCCTAGCTCAACCATTAGAGCCCTAGCTAAACCATGAGAGCCCTAGCTCAACCATGAGAGCCCTAGCACAACCACGAGAGCCCTAGCTAAACCATGAGAGCCCTAGTTCAACCATGAGAGCTAAACCATGAGAGCCCTAGCTCAACCATGATATCCCTGTCAACCATGAGAGCTAAACCATGAGAGCCCTAGCTCAACCATGAGCGCCCTAGCTCAACCATGAGAGCTAAACCATGAGCGCCCTAGCTCAACCATGAGAGCTAAACCATGAGCGCCCTAGCTCAACCATGAGAGCTAAACCATGAGAGCCCTGGCTCAACCATGAGCGCCCTAGCTCAACCATGAGAGCTAAACCATGAGAGCTAAACCATGAGAGCTAAACCATGAGAGCCCTAGCTCAACCATGAGAGCTAAACCATGAGAGCCCTAGCTCAACCATGAGCGCCCTAGCTCAACCATGAGAGCTAAACCATGAGTGCCCTAGCTCAACCATGAGATCCCTAAGTCAACCATGAGAGCCCTAGCTCAACCATGAGCGTCCGAGCTCAACCATGAGCGCCCTAGCTCAACCTTGAGAGATTAATACCAAACTAGAGGTATAATCCTCTCAAACCTGGCCTGGCCTGTAAGCTTACTGCCTGCCTACTGGAAAGTCGTAATATAAGCTCTGCCAGCCCAGCGTAAAATGGGGTGCAGTTCATAGTGAGCTCACCAATACAGACAAGAAGGCACGTGTGTGTGTGTGTGTGCGTGTGCGTGTGCGTGTGCGTGTGCGTGTGCGTGTGTGTGTGTGTGTGTGTGTGTGTGTGTGTGCGTGCGTGCGTGCGTGCGTGTGTGTGTGTGTGTGTGCGTCCATGAGAAATACAGCCCTGTTTGTGATCTCATGGGGCCTGTTAAACAATAAGAGGTTGCTCTGATATAATGGAACAGAGTGACAGCACTCGGCACGATGAAATGAACTCGTTCTGCTTCTGTTGTCGAGGAGTCCAAACCATAGCAGCCCAGTGTTGCTAGCTAACAAGATCCCACCCTGAACCAGCGTCATGCTCTGCTCCGTGAGGTCGACAATGTTTTCTCTGGCCTCTGTACTACTAGTCTTTACTGACATCCACTGAGTCAGAAAGTGATATGCTGTTCTCTGCACCCACTCACCCAGTAGATCATATTCGATAATGACAGGTCTACTTAACAACAGTGTTGAGTTGTCAAGAGACCCTAACACTTACTCTAAATGTACCTATACAATGAAGCCTCTGTTTTGAGATGATACATCCTGGTAATCTAGTCCTCAGACACTGGGCATACAATCTAGTCCTCAGACACTGGGTATACAATCTAGTCCTCAGACTCTGGGTATCCAATCTAGTCATCAGACACTGGGTATCCAATCTAGTCATCAGACACTGGGTATCCAATCTAGTCATCAGACACTGGGTATCCAATCTAGTCATCAGACACTGGGTATCCAATCTAGTCATCAGACACTCCAATCTAGTCCTCAGACACTGGGTATCCAATCTAGCCCTCAGACACTGGGTATCCAATCTAGTCATCAGACACTCCAATCTAGTCCTCAGACACTGGGTATCCAATCTAGCCCTCAGACACTGGGTGTCCAATCTAGTCCTCAGACACTGGGTATACAATCTAGTCATCAGACACTGGGTATCCAATCTAGCCCTCAGACACTGGGTGTCCAATCTAGTCCTCAGACACTGGGTATCCAACCTAGTCATCAGACACTGGGTATACAATCTAGTCATCAGACACTCCAATCTAGTCCTCAGACACTGGGTATCCAATCTAGTCCTCAGACACTGGGTGTCCAATCTAGTCCTCAGACACTGGGTATCCAATCTAGTCCTCAGACACTGGGTATCCAACCTAGTCCTCAGACACTGGGTATCCAATCTAGTCCTCAGACACTGGGTATCCAACCTAGTCATCAGACACTGGGTATACAATCTAGTCATCAGACACTCCAATCTAGTCCTCAGACACTGGGTATCCAATCTAGTCCTCAGACACTGGGTGTCCAATCTAGTCCTCAGACACTGGGTATCCAATCTAGTCCTCAGACACTGGGTATCCAACCTAGTCATCAGACACTGGGTATCCAATCTAGTCCTCAGACACTGGGTATCCAATCTAGTCCTCAGACACTGGGTGTCCAACCTAGTCCTCAGACACTGGGTATCCAATCTAGTCCTCAGACACTGGGTGTCCAACCTAGTCCTCAGACACTGGGTATACAATCTAGTCATCAGACACTGGGTATCCAATCTAGTCCTCAGACACTGGGTGTCCAATCTAGTCCTCAGACACTGGGTATCCAACCTAGTCATCAGACACTGGGTATACAATCTAGTCATCAGACACTCCAATCTAGTCCTCAGACACTGGGTATCCAATCTAGTCCTCAGACACTGGGTGTCCAATCTAGTCCTCAGACACTGGGTATCCAATCTAGTCCTCAGACACTGGGTATCCAACCTAGTCCTCAGACACTGGGTATCCAATCTAGTCCTCAGACACTGGGTATCCAACCTAGTCATCAGACACTGGGTATACAATCTAGTCATCAGACACTCCAATCTAGTCCTCAGACACTGGGTATCCAATCT
Source organism: Oncorhynchus mykiss (assembly GCF_013265735.2). NCBI lineage: Eukaryota > Metazoa > Chordata > Actinopteri > Salmoniformes > Salmonidae > Oncorhynchus > Oncorhynchus mykiss. The sequence continues at coordinate 4,867,943 of NC_048566.1, read as the reverse complement.
AGTCCTCAGACACTGGGTGTCCAATCTAGTCCTCAGACACTGGGTATCCAATCTAGTCCTCAGACACTGGGTATCCAACCTAGTCATCAGACACTGGGTATCCAATCTAGTCCTCAGACACTGGGTATCCAATCTAGTCCTCAGACACTGGGTGTCCAACCTAGTCCTCAGACACTGGGTATCCAATCTAGTCCTCAGACACTGGGTGTCCAACCTAGTCCTCAGACACTGGGTATACAATCTAGTCCTCAGACACTGGGTATCCAATCTAGTCCTCAGACACTGGGTATCCAATCTAGTCCTCAGACACTGGGTGTCCAATCTAGTCCTCAGACACTGGGTATCCAATCTAGTCCTCAGACACTGGGTGTCCAATCTAGTCCTCAGACACTGGGTATCCAATCTAGTCCTCAGACACTGGGTGTCCAATCTAGTCCTCAGACACTGGGTGTCCAATCTAGTCCTCAGACACTGGGTATCCAATCTAGTCCTCAGACACTGGGTATCCAATCTAGTCCTCAGACACTGGGTGTCCAATCTAGTCCTCAGACACTGGGTATCCAATCTAGTCCTCAGACACTGGGTATCCAACCTAGTCATCAGACACTGGGTATCCAATCTAGTCCTCAGACACTGGGTATCCAATCTAGTCCTCAGACACTGGGTATCCAACCTAGTCCTCAGACACTGGGTATCCAACCTAGTCCTCAGACACTGGGTATCCAATCTAGTCCTCAGACACTGGGTGTCCAACCTAGTCCTCAGACACTGGGTATCCAACCTAGTCATCAGACACTGGGTATCCAATCTAGTCCTCAGACACTGGGTATCCAACCTAGTGCTCAGACTCTGGGTATCCAACCTAGTCCTCAGACACTGGGTGTCCAATCTAGTCCTCAGACTCTGGGTATCCAATCTAGTCCTCAGACACTGGGTATCCAATCTAGTCCTCAGACACTGGGTATCCAACCTAGTCGTCAGACACTGGGTATCCAACCTAGTCCTCAGACACTGGGTATCCAACCTAGTCCTCAGACACTGGGTATCCAACCTAGTCCTCAGACACTGGGTGTCCAACCTAGTCCTCAGACACTGGGTATCCAACCATGACAAGTAGCGATTGGGTTTTTTGAACAAATGTAAAGAGATAGCCTACCACCAAGATCACTCAACTTGAATATAAAGGTTTTTTACTTGGTGCGTATATTCAGTAGTCTCTAGAGAGTTCAACCAGTTTGATTTGGTATTTTTAAAGACACGGAGCCTTTGACGTCGTCCTTTCTAACAGTACACACCTCAGGGTGTTTGTGTTCTAAACAACTTGAGTTGTCCTCCTACATGCTACTAACATCTCCTCCTTTTCATTCTGGCCAAAAGTCCTGTGTGTCTCTTTCTCACAAAACACAAGGGAGGAGAGATTAAAGTGGGGGTCATTGTTTTGACTTATTACAGGGAGTTTCCCCGTTATTTCATTATTCTCTGAGCTGCTCTGATGGTGTCAGGATACGGGTGAATGGTGTCAGCCGACAGGTAACCGACACACACACACACACGCACGCGCACGCACGCACACGCACGCACGCACGCACGCACACACACACACACACACACACACACACACACACACTCACAGCTGACTGACTTGGTCCGACCGGGGCGTCGGCTACTGAAGGACCCGCCCTCGTTGGCCCGGCGACTACCATGCCCTGTTCCCCAGTGACATCATCATTGAGCTCCATGCGCCTGGCCCTGCAGAGCCATGTAGTAATCCCACAGTCTCTCTCTCTCTCTCTCTCTCTCTTTCTCTCTCTCTCTCTTTCTCTCTCTCGCAGACACAGGCCTCACTCTGACACAGACCTCACTGTTGTTGGATGTTGGGGTGTTACTGTTACTAGACTGGAGGAGGGAGGATCTGGCAAGGGGTTTAAACTTTACAGGCACTGTGCTGTGTGAAAGGATCATGGTCGTGGAATTGAGGGGTTATTTCCCACTGGGCAAAAACTGGTTGAATAAACGTTCTTTCCACGTCATTTTAACCCCAAAAAATCTATGTGATGAATTTGAATCAACATGGAAAAGATTAGAAAAAATTAATCAGCGTAATGACATTTTGAAAAAAAAAATTGCACAACTTTTAACCTCAATCCAATGACATTTGTTTTTATTTCAAGTTAAATTCACGTTAGTTTACAACTCAACTAAATTTTTATCAAAACTAGACGTGAACTGACGTCTGTGCCCAGTGCGTTTCCATTTTGAATCTCTTTTGAAATACCAGTCTTTTTGAACGGGAGATGATTTGATTGACACCATTGGCAATGTTTTTACAAACAACAAAGTTTATTTTCTTATTTGAGTTATATATGGCAGCCATTTACTGGCCTCCAGGCCAACTTAGCAGATCCTACTAATGTCACGGAATGCACTATATAGGAAATAGGGTGGCATTTGGTACACAGCACCAGCCTCAGTCATCTGATGTCTGAGTGTCTCTGACGTCCACAAGTGGGAGTGGTGTAGCATACAGTATTTTATGCTTAGTAAGACATTTGGAGTAGTCGACGACGTGACATGGGAAGTAACTGCCAATGATTGTTCTACTTGTCCCCACAGTCAACCCTACTCTCCAGGTTCCTACAGTTGTACACACTATCAAAAGATCTACAGCCAATCCGTGCGTCCCCTTTAGTCACTCTGAATAAATCATATGATCCAGTGTAACTGACTGACTGACAGCTAACAGTCATTTATTTCCTCTAAATCCAACACTGATCCACAACAACTTGCAGCACATCTTACTCGAATGACTTCAGTCCACCCACAGTTTGTCTTGCAGCAACAGGCTGCATCGTGGGGTAAGAAAGTACTGTAATGGGTTTGATAGGGACCGACCGACGCTGTGGATGACTTCAGTCCACACAGTTTGTCTTGTAGCAACAGGCT
>NC_048566.1:4817500-4862500 GCF_013265735.2 Oncorhynchus mykiss | reverse complement strand
ATAGTATTGTGACTCCCAAAGGATCCCTTTATTTCAATGCAGATCCCCCCAGATAGAGTCTATACTACTCATAGAGTCTATACTACTACACTATAGAGTCTATACTACTACACTATAGAGTTACACTATAGAGTCTATACTACTACACTATAGAGTCTATACTACTACACTATAGAGTTACACCATAGAGTCTATACTACTACACTATAGAGTCTATACTACTACACTATAGAGTCTATACTACTACACTATAGAGTCTATACTACTACACTATAGAGTCTATACTACTACACTATAGAGTTACACTATAGAGTCTATATTACTACACTAAACATGCAGATGCAATCTATGAATATGATATGACTTGATAGTTAAGCCTCTATAGTAGTGACTTGATAGTTAAACCTCTATAGTAGTGACTTGATAGTTAATCCTCTATAGTAGTGACTTGATAGTTAAACCTCTATAGTAGTGACTTGATAGTTAAACCTCTATAGTAGTGACTTGATAGTTAAAACTCTATAGTAGTGACTTGATAGTTAAACCTCTATAGTAGTGACTTGATAGTTAAAACTCTATAGCATTGACTTGATAGTTAAACCTCTATAGTAGTGACTTGATAGTTAAACCTCTATAGTAGTGACTTGATAGTTAAAACTCTATAGTAGTGACTTGATAGTTAAAACTCTATAGTAGTGACTTGATAGTTAATCCTCTATAGTAGTGACTTGATAGTTAATCCTCTATAGTAGTGACTTGATAGTTAATCCTCTATAGTAGTGACTTGATAGTTAATCCTCTATAGTAGTGACTTGATAGTTAATCCTCTATAGTAGGGACTTGATAGTTAATCCTCTATAGTAGTGACTTGATAGTTAAACCTCTATAGTAGTGACTTGATAGTTAATCCTCTATAGTAGTGACTTGATAGTTAAACCTCTATAGTAGGGACTTGATAGTTAATCCTCTATAGTAGTGACTAGATACACTAACGTCAGGCAGTGAGGGGAATCCTGTTTTAAATCTACAACACAACCTAGCGCAGGTCACTAAAGTTCAGTTAGTTTAACATGACGATTAAAACAGGTGAAGGTTTAACTTCCCAGTGTAAACTGTGTAGTCATGTGTCTTCCTTTCAGAAAGAACTAGGAGGTGGAGCAAAGGTTTATTTTCACTGTGGCAAAACCGCTTTGTTTTGGTCCTGCGGTGTTTAAAACTGGAGTTGTCTGTCCCTCTCTGAGCCTGGCCTGAACACAAACACAAACAAATCTTTATGCGTCCCAAACGGAACCCTATTCCCGATATGTTCCCTATGGGCTCTGGGTCAAACGTAGTGCACTATATAGAGAATAGGGTGCCGTTTGGGTGATGCATCCAGAGTTGGGTGAGCAGAGCACTTGCAGTCAGTATGCTTGGACGAGGGTTTAAAGCTCATATGTTCATACTTACTGTTGGGAAATCACACAGCAGATCCCCTGTGTAATAACTGTGTTACCACAGCGGCAGCCGGCTCCACTGTTTACGTATTTCCCCCAAAACATGACGTCGGTGGGTAATAGAATGTGCGTCTGGATGGAGAGTAAGAAAGAAATTCAAATGGATCCTTTGAAATATCTGGTAATTTGTAATGGCAGGGTTTCATTTCTTGGTGGTTTTGATCGTGTTCAGCACAAGGAGTGCGCCAAGCTGTCATCAAGGCAAAAGGGTGGCTACTTTGAAGAATCTCAAATATGTTGATTTGTTTAACATTTTTTCTGGTTACTACATGTTTCCATATGTGTTATTTCATAGTGTTGATGTCTTCACTATTATTCTACAATGTAGGAAATAGTAGCAATAAAATAAAAACTCTTGAAGGAGTAGGTGTGTCCAGACTTTGGACTGGTACTGTTGTATAGAAAAGTATTTTTGGTCTAAGACACTGCATCTCAGTGCAAGAGGCGTCACTGCAGTACCTGGTTCGAATCCAGGCTGTATCACATCCGGCCGTGATTGGGAGTCCCACAGGGCGGCGCACATTTGGGCCAGCGTCGTCCGGGTTTGGTCGGGGTCGGCCGTCATTGTAAATAAGAATTTGTTCTTGACTGACTTGCCTAGTTAAATAAAGGTTCAATTAAATATGTATTATATTATATACATGGTCTCTAATACTGGGGTTCCAAACATCATGGCCTCTAATACTGGGGTTCTAAACATCATGGTCTCTAATACTGGGGTTCTAAACATCATGGTCTCTAATACTGGGGTTCTAAACATCATGGCCTCTAATACTGGGGTTCTAAACATCATGGTCTCTAATACTGGGGTTCTAATCATCATGGTCTCTAATACTGGGGTTCTAAACATCATGGTCTCTAATACTGGGGTTCTAAACATCATGGTCTCTAATACTGGGGTTCTAAACATCATGGTCTCTAATACTGGGGTTCTAAACATCATGGTCTCTAATACTGGGGTTCTAAACATCATGGTCTCTAATACTGGGGTTCTAAACATCATGGTCTCTAATACTGGGGTTCCAAACATCATGGCCTCTAATACTGGGGTTCTAAACATCATGGTCTCTAATACTGGGGTTCTAAACATCATGGTCTCTAATACTGGGGTTCTAAACATTATGGTCTCTAATACTGGGGTTCTAAACATCATGGTCTCTAATACTGGGGTTCTAAACAGCATAGTCTCTAATACTGGGGTTCTAAACATCATGGTCTCTAATACTGGGGTATCAAACATCCTGTCCTCTAATACTGGGATACCAAACATCGTGGTCTCTAATACTGGGGTTCCAAACATCATGGCCTCTAATACTGGGGTATCAAACATCCTGTTCTCTAATACTGGGATTCCAAACATCCTGTCCTCTAATACTGGGATTCCAAACATCCTGTCCTCTAACTAAACATCATGGTCTCTAATACTGGGGTTCTAAACATCATGGTCTCTAATACTGGGGTTCTAAACATCATGGTCTCTAATACTGGGGTTCTAAACATCATGGTCTCTAATACTGGGGTTCCAAATCAAATCAAATCAAATCAAATCAAATCAAATTTTATTTGTCACATACACATGGTTAGCAGATGTTAATGCGAGTGTAGCGAAATGCTTGTGCTTCTAGTTCCGACAATGCAGTAATAACCAACAAGTAATCTAACTAACAATTCCAAAACTACTGTCTTGTACACAGTGTAAGGGGATAAAGAATATGTACATAAGGATATATGAATGAGTGATGGTACAGAGCAGCATAGGCAAGATACAGTAGATGGTATCGAGTACAGTATGTACAAATGAGATGAGTATGTAAACAAAGTGGCATAGTTTAAAGTGGCTAGTGATACATGTATTACATAAGGATACAGTCGATGATATAGAGTACAGTATATACGTATGCATATGAGATGAATAATGTAGGGTAAGTAACATTATATAAGGTAGCATTGTTTAAAGTGGCTAGTGATATATTTACATCATTTCCCATCAATTCCCATTATTAAAGTGGCTGGAGTTGAGTCAGTGTCAGTGTGTTGGCAGCAGCCACTCAATGTTAGTGGTGGCTGTTTAACAGTCTGATGGCCTTGAGATAGAAGCTGTTTTTCAGTCTCTCGGTCCCAGCTTTGATGCACCTGTACTGACCTCGCCTTCTGGATGATAGCGGGGTGAACAGGCAGTGGCTCGGGTGGTTGATGTCCTTGATGATCTTTATGGCCTTCCTGTGACATCGGGTGGTGTAGGTGTCCTGGAGGGCAGGTAGTTTGACCCCGGTGATGCGTTGTGCAGACCTCACCACCCTCTGGAGAGCCTTACGGTTGAGGGCGGAGCAGTTGCCGTACCAGGCGGTGATACAGCCCGCCAGGATGCTCTCGATTGTGCATCTGTAGAAGTTTGTGAGTGCTTTTGGTGACAAGCCAAATTTCTTCAGCCTCCTGAGGTTGAAGAGGCGCTGCTGCGCCTTCTTCACAATGCTGTCTGTGTGAGTGGACCAATTCAGTTTGTCTGTGATGTGTATGCCGAGGAACTTAAAACTTGCTACCCTCTCCACTACTGTTCCATCGATGTGGATAGGGGGGTGTTCCCTCTGCTGTTTCCTGAAGTCCACAATCATCTCCTTAGTTTTGTTGACGTTGAGTGTGAGGTTATTTTCCTGACACCACACTCCGAGGGCCCTCACCTCCTCCCTGTAGGCCGTCTCGTCGTTGTTGGTAATCAAGCCTACCACTGTTGTGTCGTCCGCAAACTTGATGATTGAGTTGGAGGCGTGCGTGGCCACGCAGTCGTGGGTGAACAGGGAGTACAGGAGAGGGCTCAGAACGCACCCTTGTGGGGCCCCAGTGTTGAGGATCAGCGGGGAGGAGATGTTGTTGCCTACCCTCACCACCTGGGGGCGGCCCGTCAGGAAGTCCAGTACCCAGTTGCACAGGGCGGGGTCGAGACCCAGGGTCTCGAGCTTGATGACAAGCTTGGAGGGTACTATGGTGTTGAATGCCGAGCTGTAGTCAATGAACAGCATTCTCACATAGGTATTCCTCTTGTCCAGATGGGTTAGGGCAGTGTGCAGTGTGGTTGAGATTGCATCGTCTGTGGACCTATTTGGGCGGTAAGCAAATTGGAGTGGGTCTAGGGTGTCAGGTAGGGTGGAGGTGATATGGTCCTTGACTAGTCTCTCAAAGCACTTCATGATGACGGAAGTGAGTGCTACGGGGCGGTAGTCGTTTAGCTCAGTTACCTTAGCTTTCTTGGGAACAGGAACAATGGTGGCCCTCTTGAAGCATGTGGGAACAGCAGACTGGTATAGGGATTGATTGAATATGTCCGTAAACACACCGGCCAGCTGGTCTGCGCATGCTCTGAGGGCGCGGCTGGGGATGCCGTCTGGGCCTGCAGCCTTGCGAGGGTTAACACGTTTAAATGTCTTACTCACCTCGGCTGCAGTGAAGGAGAGACCGCATGTTTTCGTTGCCGGCCGTGTCAGTGGCACTGTATTGTCCTCAAAGCGGGCAAAAAAGTTGTTTAGTCTGCCTGGGAGCAGGACATCCTGGTCCGTGACTGGGCTGGATTTCTTCCTGTAGTCCGTGATTGACTGTAGACCCTGCCACATGCCTCTTGTGTCTGAGCCGTTGAATTGAGATTCTACTTTGTCTCTGTACTGACGCTTAGCTTGTTTGATAGCCTTGCGGAGGGAATAGCTGCACTGTTTGTATTCGGTCATGTTACCAGACACCTTCCCCTGATTAAAAGCAGTGGTTCGCGCTTTCAGTTTCACGCGAATGCTGCCATCAATCCACGGTTTCTGGTTAGGGAATGTTTTAATCGTTGCTATGGGAACGACATCTTCAACGCACGTTCTAATGAACTCACACACCGAATCAGCGTATTCGTCAATGTTGTTGTCTGACGCAATACGAAACATGTCCCAGTCCACGTGGTGGAAGCAGTCTTGGAGTGTGGAGTCAGCTTGGTCGGACCAGCGTTGGACAGACCTCAGCGTGGGAGCCTCTTGTTTTAGTTTCTGTCTGTAGGCAGGGATCAACAAAATGGAGTCGTGGTCAGCTTTTCCGAAAGGGGGGCGGGGCAGGGCCTTATATGCGTCGCGGAAGTTAGAGTAACAATGATCCAAGGTCTTTCCACCCCTGGTTGCGCAATCGATATGCTGATAAAATTTAGGGAGTCTTGTTTTCAGATTAGCCTTGTTAAAATCCCCAGCTACAATGAATGCAGCCTCCGGATGAATGTTTTCCAGTTTGCAAACATCATGGTCTCTAATACTGGGATTCTAAACATCATGGTCTCTAATACTGGGGTTCTAAACATCATGGCCTCTAATACTGGGGTTCTAAACATCATGGCCTCTAATACTGGGGTTCTAATCATCATGGTCTCTAATACTGGGGTTCTAAACATCATGGTATCTAATACTGTGATTCTAAACATCATGGTCTCTAATACTGGGGTTCTAAACAGCATGGTCTCTAATACTGGGGTTCTAAACATCATGGTCTCTAATACTGGAGTTCTAAACATCATGGTCTCTAATACTGGGGTTCTAAACATCATGGTCTCTAATACTGGGGTTCTAAACATCATGGTCTCTAATACTGGGGTTCTAAACATCATGGTCTCTAATACTGGGGTTCTAAACATCATGGTCTCTACTACTGGGGTTCTAAACATCATGGCCTCTAATACTGGGGTTCTAAACATCATGGTCTCTAATACTGGGGTTCTAAACATCATGGTCTCTAAAACTGGGGTTCTAAACATCATGGCCTTTAATACTGGGGTTCTAAACATCATGGTCTCTAATACTGGGGTTCTAAACATCATGGTCTCTAATACTGGGGTTCTAATCATCATGGTCTCTAATTCTGGGGTTCTAAACATCATGGTCTCTAATACTGGGGTTCTAAACATCATGGTCTCTAATACTGGAGTTCTAAACATCATGGTCTCTAATACTGGGGTTCTAAACATCATGGTCTCTAATACTGGGGTTCTAAACATCATGGTCTCTAATACTGGGGTTCTAAACATCATGGTCTCTAATACTGGGGTTCTAAACATCATGGTCTCTAATACTGGGGTTCTAAACATTATGGTCTCTAATACTGGGGTTCTAAACATCATGGTCTCTAATACTGGGGTTCTAAACAGCATAGTCTCTAATACTGGGGTTCTAAACATCATGGTCTCTAATACTGGGGTATCAAACATCCTGTCCTCTAATACTGGGGTTCTAAACATCATGGTCTCTAATACTGGGGTTCTAAACATCATGGTCTCTAATACTGGGGTTCTAAACATCATGGCCTTTAATACTGGGGTTCTAAACATCATGGTCTCTAATACTGGGGTTCTAAACATCATGGTCTCTAATACTGGGGTTCTAATCATCATGGTCTCTAATTCTGGGGTTCTAAACATCATGGTCTCTAATACTGGGGTTCTAAACATCATGGTCTCTAATACTGGGGTTCTAAACATCATGGTCTCTAATACTGGGGTTCTAAACATCATGGTCTCTAATACTGGGGTTCTAAACATCATGGTCTCTAATACTGGGGTTCTAAACATCATGGTCTCTAATACCGGGGTTCTAAACATCATGGTCTCTAATACTGGGATTCTAAACATCATGGTCTCTAATACTGGGGTTCTAAACATCATGGCCTCTAATACTGGGGTTCTAAACATCATGGTCTCTAATACTGGGGTTCTAAACATCATGGTCTCTAATACTGGGGTTCTAAACATCATGGTCTCTAATACTGGGGTTCTAAACATCATGGTCTCTAATACTGGGGTTCTAAACATCATGGTCTCTAATACTGGGGTTCTAAACATTATGGTCTCTAATACTGGGGTTCTAAACATCATGGTCTCTAATACTGGGGTTCTAAACAGCATAGTCTCTAATACTGGGGTTCTAAACATCATGGTCTCTAATACTGGGGTATCAAACATCCTGTCCTCTAATACTGGGGTTCTAAACATCATGGTCTCTAATACTGGGGTTCTAAACATCATGGTCTCTAATACTGGGGTTCTAAACATCATGGCCTTTAATACTGGGGTTCTAAACATCATGGTCTCTAATACTGGGGTTCTAAACATCATGGTCTCTAATACTGGGGTTCTAATCATCATGGTCTCTAATTCTGGGGTTCTAAACATCATGGTCTCTAATACTGGGGTTCTAAACATCATGGTCTCTAATACTGGGGTTCTAAACATCATGGTCTCTAATACTGGGGTTCTAAACATCATGGTCTCTAATACTGGGGTTCTAAACATCATGGTCTCTAATACTGGGGTTCTAAACATCATGGTCTCTAATACCGGGGTTCTAAACATCATGGTCTCTAATACTGGGATTCTAAACATCATGGTCTCTAATACTGGGGTTCTAAACATCATGGCCTCTAATACTGGGGTTCTAAACATCATGGTCTCTAATACTGGGGTTCTAAACATCATGGTCTCTAATACTGGGGTTCTAAACATCATGGTATCTAATACTGAGATTCTAAACATCATGGTCTCCAATACTGGGGTTCTAAACATCATGGTCTCTAATACTGGAGTTCTAAACATCATGGTCTCTAATACTGGGGTTCTAAACATCATGGTCTCTAATACTGGGGTTCTAAACATCATGGTCTCTAATACTGGGGTTCTAAACATCATGGTCTCTAATACTGGGGTTCTAAACATCATGGTCTCTACTACTGGGGTTCTAAACATCATGGCTTCTAATACTGGGGTTCTAAACATCATGGTCTCTAATACTGGGGTTCTAAACATCATGGTCTCTAATACTGGGGTTCTAAACATCATGGCCTTTAATACTGGGGTTCTAAACATCATGGTCTCTAATACTGGGGTTCTAAACATCATGGTCCCCCCCCCCCCCCCACCCCCCCCCCCTAAGAGTGTAGATACATAACTTCATGATGTGTGGTTGTTTCATCCCTCTCAGATACGTCAGGGTCTCTAGTGAGATGTGAACCGGTAAGGCAGTAAGAGGACAGTGTGGGCAGGTTTATTTCACCCAGGAGTCACCACTCGATGCCACAGCTGTCAGTTACAATTCAAACCGAGGCCGATGGTGACCGATGATCGTTTAATAGAGGTGTTCCACGACTCGCCTGCCTGTTCTTCAAAGGCTTTGGCCCCTTTAGCCTGTTGAACATGCTGAACCTAAAGTCAAGCAGAATCTGGTCGAAAGTCAAAACCCCACCCAATCTGGCACTCCAGGAAGACTCGTAGCAAACACTCAATTTGAAGGAAAATGTATACTATTTGATCCCATGTCCAGCTGGGTCTGAGACGAGAGGCTGAGAGCCCCTGAGGGTGGAAAGGCGACCCTTTGACTGTCTGGTTGTTCTAGGAAGGCTTCTAGAGAGAGTTGCAGGTCAGGGGAGTGATAATGAAGTCAACACATCGCGCTCTCTCTTCCTTTTTCACTATCAAATGTAAATGTGGGAAACGTGTGGTGCGCTGTGCAAAATCACTGGAGACAATGGAGGCAGTTTGATGGCGCAAGAAGCCGTGGTGATGAATGGTGCTATGGAGCCTCCCAGCATGGGGCGGTAAGGAGCTAGGGAGAAGACTCAGGAGATCACCACCCCATTTACACCTGGTGTTAACATGCCTCCTGTGATCAGAATCAGATTTTTTTTTTGTCTTAAAGGGGCAGTGTCCTATTTTGAGACGCTTAAATATGGTAGTAATAATAATGATAACAATGTATTGCATTTTTTGTAAAGTGGTTTCTTGCATCATGTAACACAATGTAATCCCATTAATCAGTTATCTATTTGGCCAATTGTTTTAGATCATTTCTTATTTTTATAAAAGGATGTGAGCATTTGGACAACGTAAACATCAGTCATGAAATGGTTAAACCATGCATCAGGTTTGAAAAGGTCTCTTAGACAGTAGTCCTACATTGAACACCACATATTGACTATTGTAGACAATATCACAAAGGTCAATAGCTATATCCATGTGGAAATGTTGTGGCATTTGCTCCATCGGTTTTATTGATAAGCCACTCTGATAGCCCTACCTGCTCTGATAGCTACAATAGCCTATTGGCGACTGTCTGAAACTGTAACTTCAAGCAGGTACAGCCTCAGTGTTCACAGTAAACACACGCCAGAAGTTACACAGAATGCTGGCGGCAAAATGAACGTTTCCTCTCTCAAGACCTTTTCTCAGTGACAAAACATTTTTTTGTGGGAACATTGCTTGATACATCCCTTTAACCTGTTGTTTAGTTGCATATCACTGTGTCCTGTCCTGCCAATGACAGACAACCACAGTCATGAACAGTCAGTCTGTAGACTGTCCTTACTGCTGTAGTGGTAATAAAGCTTCTCTTTGAAGCTGAGGAGAGTGACTCGGGGTGGAAGAGAAGCAGTAAAGAGCAGTATTGTGACTTCCTGTCTGTCGTAGGGGGGCATTGATTAACTCTGTGACCTCTCAGTGACTTTCATACAGTAATGAAGCAATACTGACGCAATGCGACCGTGACTCCATCATGGCTCAAATGGCTCCAGTCACTTCAAAGGAAACCTTCGTGGCAGGACTAGTAAAAGTAAACCAAGTCATATTGCATGGTGTCAACCAGTGATTTATATGTACACTAGACAACTGACAGGAGGAGCTGTTTGAAGCCACCGCACGTCCATCTTCACACTGTTGTAAAAAAGTATTTTGGAAGCTATACAAATGCATTTATTAACGTCGACATTTGTCTTTGCCACATGTATTATATTACAGACACCTTAATGCATACTTTTAAATTAGATATGTGAGATAAACATGTTTTTTTTTAATAAAAAACATATGTATAAAAAGTGTATTTAGAAGAAAAAGTTTTAATGTTACTGAGCGCACTACAACAACACAATACTTAAATACATGTAATTTTGTCATTGAAACACTTAATTGAAATACTGTAGAATTCCATTAATTCTTATGGAGGACTGCTTCTTCTGGGGAGAGCCAATATGGCCGACCGGTGGTTTCAAAGCCTCTCATTGGCCAATACAAAGCATCAACAATCCAGGATTTATGTAAGTCATTGGTGACTACTCACTTGGATTTGCAACTTTAGGAACAACAACATTGTGATTTGTGGAGTTTCTGGATTGCAAATCATCCTAAAATTACATGAAATCAGTATGAAAATATGGTGTAATGATATACACGGCCATTCAAAACATTGTTTACAACACGATCAAAATACTTGCCAATAGACTCTGATAAATCAGTAGAATGTTGCTGAGTTGAAGGGGCTTGACTACAGTTATTACAGACCTGATCCATTCACTTTAATCTTCATAATAGTATTCAAGTTGTGTTGTGTCCCTGCCAACTCACTCCCTTCCCATCACAGTGATCTGTCTGCTATTCTGCACTATGGTGAGCTGTTCTCTGATCTGTCGCCTGGGAAACGCTAAAAACAAGCCATGAGGAGAGGGCGGAGGAGGAGGCGGAGGAGGAAGAGTAGGGGTGTAGTCTATCGTCATCTTAATCTTCTCACACTGAAGACCACATGTTTCATTTGGAGAAGATAACTCTTCGGGGACGTAGCAGACACGCAAAAACAGTCAAACACTCAACTCAAAAGCACAACGTCTTACAGTAACTAACTGCCCTTTAGTCAATGGACCCATTCTCTCTGCAGAGAGCTGCATGCAGCTCTCCCACGTCTCTGATTAGTCAGCGATAATGGAGTCTCAGTGAAAAGAGTGATTATAGTTGAAAGGAAGCCCCTGACCAGAACGTGACTCTCGTGGAGGAGGAGAGGAGCTAGCCAGGGATATCATCGTGGAAAATGTGATGGTGAGCAACCGGCCAGGCCACCTCAAAGCATAGCAAGGTGCTTTCCTTGAAGAGTTCAAAGGGCATTAGTACCCATTACTCACGATCCACTCCCACTGTCTCCGGGTTTGGGGCGATACAGTATAGTAGTAATCCTACAAGACATTGGAAGGGGCTGATTCAGTGAAACCTGTCTAAATAATCCCTAAACTACATCATCTTCTTAGCAACAGGACCCGGGGAAGCTAAATATCAAGACATGTTATTACTCTCAATTGTGCTCTTTTCAGCAGGCTCCTGCTTTAAAGAAATGATATGCTTATCCAATTATGGGATGAGGAGTTTGGCTCTCAATGTTCATTAGGACAAACGGCAATACAGGAAAGGGACATTATGTGTTAACTGTATGAGTACATTCATTATGTGTTAACTGTATGAGTACATTCATTATGTGTTAACTGTATGAGTACATTCATTATGTGTTAACTGTATGAGTACATTCATTATGTGTTAACTGTATGAGTACATTCGTTATGTGTTAACTGTATGAGTACATTCATTATGTGTTAACTGTATGAGTACATTCGTTATGTGTTAACTGTATGAGTACATTCATTATGTGTTAACTGTATGAGTACATTCATTATGTGTTAACTGTATGAGTACATTCATTATGTGTTAACTGTATGAGTACATTCATTATGTGTTAACTGTATGAGTACATTCATTATGTGTTAACTGTATGAGTACATTCATTATGTGTTAACTGTATGAGTACATTCATTATGTGTTAACTGTATGAGTACATTCATTATGTGTTAACTGTATGAGTACATTCATTATGTGTTAACTGTATGAGTACATTCATTATGTGTTAACTGTATGAGTACATTCATTATGTGTTAACTGTATGAGTACAGCTTTCTCTACCATTCATTATGTGTTAACTGTATGAGTACATTCATTATGTGTTAACTGTATGAGTACATTCATTATGTGTTAACTGTATGAGTACATTCATTATGTGTTAACTGTATGAGTACAGCTTTCTCTACCATTCATTATGTGTTAACTGTATGAGTACATTCATTATGTGTTAACTGTATGAGTACATTCATTATGTGTTAACTGTATGAGTACATTCATTATGTGTTAACTGTATGAGTACATTCATTATGTGTTAACTATATGAGTACATTCATTATGTGTTAACTGTATGAGTAAATTCATTATGTGTTAACTGTATGAGTACATTCATTATGTGTTAACTGTATGAGTACGGCTTTCTTTACCATTCATTATGTGTTAACTGTATGAGTACGGCATTCTTTACCATTCATTACGTGTTAACTGTATGAGTACATTCATTATGTGTTAACTGTATGAGTACGGCTTTCTTTACCATTCATTATGTGTTAACTGTATGAATAAATTCATTATGTGTTAAATGTATGAGTACATTCATTATGTGTTAACTGTATGAGTAGAGCTTTCTTTACCATTCATTATGTGTTAACTGTATGAGTACATTCATTATGTGTTAACTGTATGAGTACATTCATTATGTGTTAACTGTATGAGTACGGCTTTCTTTAACATTCATTATGTGTTAACTGTATGAGTCCGGCTTTCTTTAACATTCATTATGTGTTAACTGTATGAGTCCGGCTTTCTTTAACATTTATTATGTGTTAACTGTATGAGTCCGGCTTTCTTTAACATTCATTATGTGTTAAATGTATGAGTACATTCATTATGTGTTAACTGTATGAGTACGGCTTTCTTTACCATTCATTATGTATTAACTGTATGAGTACGGCTTTCTTTACCATTCATTATGTGTTAACTGTATGAGTACATTCATTATGTGTTAACTGTATGAGTACGGCTTTCTTTAACATTCATTATGTGTTAACTGTATGAGTCCGGCTTTCTTTAACATTCATTATGTGTTAACTGTATGAGTCCGGCTTTCTTTAACATTCATTATGTGTTAACTGTATGAGTACATTCATTATGTGTTAACTGTATGAGTACGGCTTTCTCTACCATTCATTATGTGTTAACTGTATGAGTACATTCATTATGTGTTAAATGTATGAGTACAGCTTTCTTTACCATTCATTATATGTTAACGGCTTTCTTTACCATTCATTATGTGTTAACTGTATGAGTCCGGCTTTCTTTAACATTCATTATGTGTTAAATGTATGAGTACATTCATTATGTGTTAACTGTATGAGTACGGCTTTCTCTACCATTCATTATGTGTTAACTGCTTTCTTTACTATTCCTTAACATTTAAGTCTTGTTTTTTAATTTTTTTCCTGACTAGGCAAGTCAGTTTAAGAACAAATTCTTATTTTCAATGACAGCCTAGGAACATTGGGTTAACTGCCTGTTCAGGGGCAGAATGATAGATTTGTACCTTGTCAGCTCGGGGGTTTGAACTTGCAACCTTCCGGTTACTAGTCCAATGCTCTAACCACCAGGCTACCCTGCTACCCTGCCGTTTCTGTTTAATCTGTTTGGATTGTTGATAGTTGTAATACTGGACAGCATTGAAAAAGAGACCCTGGTCTGAATTGAGATTATTTTGAAGCCAATAAATAAAGGTTAAATAAGTGTATATATTGGTAATGTACAGTATGTGTAAGGACAGACACTGGAGACGAGAAGCAAGTACAATGAGTGAACATTTAATGAAAACACAGACAGGAACAGAACACGGACAGAACACAGACAGGAACAGAACACAGACAGGAACAGAACACGGACAGGAACAGAACACGGACAGGAACAGAACACGGACAGGAACAGAACACGGACAGGAACAGAACACGGACAGGAACAGAACACGGACAGGAACAGAACGCGGACAGGAACAGAACGCGGTCAGGAACAGAACGCGGACAGGAACAGAACGCGGACAGGAACAGAACACGGACAGGAACAGACCACGGACAGGAACAGAACACGGACAGGAACAGAACACGGACAGGAACAGAACACAGATCAGGAACAGAACACAGACAGGAACAGAACACAGATCAGGAACAGAACACGGACAGGAACAGAACACGGACAGGAACAGAACACGGACAGGAACAGAACACGGACAGGAACAGAACACGGACAGGAACAGAACACAGACAGGAACAGAACACAGACAGGAACAGAACACGGATCAAGAACAGAACACGGACAGGAACAGAACACGGACAGGAACAGAACACGGACAGGAACAGAACACGGACAGGAACAGAACACGGACAGGAATAGAACACAGACCAGGAACAGAACACAGACAGGAACAGAAAACAGACACAGGAACAGAACACGGACAGGAACAGAACACAGACAGGAACAGAACACGGACAGGAACAGAACACGGACAGGAACAGAACGCGGACAGGAACAGAACGCGGACAGGAACAGAACACGGACAGGAACAGAACACGGACAGGAACAGAACACGGACAGGAACAGAACACGGACAGGAACAGAACACAGATCAGGAACAGAACACAGACAGGAACAGAACACAGATCAGGAACAGAACACGGACAGGAACAGAACACGGACAGGAACAGAACACAGACAGGAACAGAACACGGACAGGAACAGAACACGGACAGGAACAGAACACGGACAGGAACAGAACACGGACAGGAACAGAACACAGACAAGAACAGAACACAGACAGGAACAGAACACGGATCAAGAACAGAACACGGACAGGAACAGAACACGGACAGGAACAGAACACGGACAGGAACAGAACACGGACAGGAACAGAACACAGACCAGGAACAGAACACAGACAGGAACAGAACACAGACACAGGAACAGAACACGGACAGGAACAGAACACAGACAGGAACAGAACACGGACAGGAACAGAACACGGACAGGAACAGAACACGGACAGGAACAGAACACGGACAGGAACAGAACACGGACAGTGTCTGGACAAGAGAAAACATAACAACATGAATGCTGACATGGGGAACCAACGGAGAAACAGACAGATATAGACGGGCAATCAACAAGGTGAGGGGCCCAAGGGTGAGTCCAATGAGCGCTGATGTGCATCATAATGGTGACAGATAGTGAAGGGCAGCCTGGCGCCCTCGAGCGCCAGAGAGGGAGAGCGGGAGGAGGCATGACAATATGTGATGACGTCATCCTATAGTATAATGGAGTGTTATTGATTTAACTCTGTGTATTTACTGTATGTTAATGAGAGGGAGTAATGTTTACCTTAGGAGTCTATGCCAAATATTATTTTTCTCTGACTGATTGTGTTTTGGTGAGGAGAGACTTTTTTCCTATAATAAAAATAAATAAATAAACAAAAAATCCCTGCATTACCTTAGAGAGGCCTGGAGATCACTGCATTATTTTAGAGAGGCCTGGAGATCACTGCATTACTTTAGAGGGGCCTGGAGATCACTGCATTACTTTAGAGGGGCCACTGCATTACTTTAGAGGGGCCTGGAGATCACTGCATTACTTTAGAGGGGCCTGAAGATCACTGCATTACTTTAGAGGGTCCTGGAGATCACTGCATTACTTTAGAGAGGCCTGGAGATCACTGCATTACTTTAGAGGGGTCTGGAGACCACTGCATTACTTTAGAGGGGCCACTGCATTACTTTAGAGGGGCCTGGAGATCACTGCATTATTTTAGAGAGGCCTGGAGATCACTGCATTACTTTAGAGGGGCCTGGAGATCACTGCATTACTTTAGAGGGGCCACTGCATTACTTTAGAGGGGCCTGGAGATCACTGCATTACTTTAGAGGGGCCTGAAGATCACTGCATTACTTTAGAGGGTCCTGGAGATCACTGCATTACTTTAGAGAGGCCTGGAGATCACTGCATTACTTTAGAGAGGCCTGGAGATCACTGCATTGCTTTAGAGGGGCCTGGAGATCACTGCATTACTTTAGAGGGGCCTGGAGATCACTGCATTACATTAGAGGGACCTGGAGATCACTGCATTACTTTAGAGGGGCCTGGAGATCACTGCATTACTTTAGAGAGGCCTGAAGATCACTGCACTACTTTAGAGGGGCCTGAAGATCATTGCATTACTTTAGAGGGGCCTGGAGATCACTGCATTACTTTAGAGGGTCCTGGAGATCACTGCATTACTTTAGAGGGTCCTGGAGATCACTGCATTACTTTAGAGAGGCCTGGAGATCACTGCACTACTTTAGAGGGGCCTGGAGATCACTGCATTACTTTAGAGGGGCCTGGAGATCACTGCATTACTTTAGAGGGGCCTGGAGATCACTGCACTACTTTAGAGGGGCCTGGAGATCACTGCATTACTTTAGAGGGACCTGGAGATCACTGCATTACTTTAGAGGGGCCTGAAGATCACTGCATTACTTTAGAGGGGCCTGGAGATCACTGCATTACTTCAGAGGGGCCTGAAGATCACTGCACTACTTTAGAGGGGCCTGGAGATCACTGCACTACTTTAGAGGGGCCTGAAGATCACTGCATTACTTTAGAGGGGCCTGGAGATCACTGCATTCCTTTAGAGGGGCCTGGAGATCACTGCATTACTTTAGAGGGACCTGCAGATCACTGCATTACTTTAGAGGGGCCTGGAGATCACTGCATTACTTTAGAGGGGCTGCATTACTTTAGAGGGGCCTGAAGATCACTGCATTACTTTAGAGGGGCTGCATTACTTTAGAGGGTCCTGGAGATCACTGCATTACTTTAGAGAGGCCTGGAGATCACAGCACTACTTTAGAGGGGCCTGGAGATCACTACATTACTTTAGAGGGTCCTGGAGATCACTGCATTACTTTAGAGGGTCCTGGAGATCACTGCATTACTTTAGAGAGGCCTGGAGATCACTGCACTACTTTAGAGGGACCTGGAGATCACTGCATTACTTTAGAGGGGCCTGGAGATCACTGCATTACTTTAGAGGGGCTGCATTACTTTAGAGGGGCCTGGAGATCACTGCATTCCTTTAGAGGGGCCTGGAGATCACTGCATTACTTTAGAGGGGCCTGAAGATCACTGCATTACTTTAGAGGGGCCTGGATATCACTGCATTACTTTAGAGGGGCCTGGAGAGAAGAGAACAAATCAAAGCCTCAATTCTATGATCCTAAAGTGCTGTATATGAGAAAAATGATCTCTCCATGCTAATGCCTAGGCTTTAGCGTGACGAGCCGACACATTCATCCTGGATACCAGGGTTTGATTCCTGATTGGTCAACAGAGTGTTGTTAGGAACAGTTATGGGCCCTGTCACATGACACCCTGTAGGCTTAGTCTGACAACATGGATTAAAAATCACCTGACTCATCTGAGGAAAGGGAACATGGTCTGCCTGCCTATCACATTAAACCATGACAACATCCTATCATAATCCGTCTCACGTCTTACACAATCAACACACTAAAAGGCAACGGTCCTCTAAATGTGCCACTGTTTCTAGTAGAAGAGTCAATCCTGACGGCCTTCACCTGCGTCAGTTTAGATATTTTCAAAAAACATGTCATATACTTTCAAATACTTAAGAGGCACTTGATTGACAAATTCAAAATGAAAGACACATTACAGTTGAATACATTCAGTTGGACAACTGACTAGGTATCCCCCTTTCCTGTCTTTATTATGCACATGTAGGTAAAGTAACTACGCATGGATAATGAACAGAGAGTAGCAGCAGTGTAAAAATGAGGGTTGGGGTTGGGGACAATGTAAATAGTCCGGGTGCCCATTTGATTAACTGTGCAAGAGTCTTATGACTTGGGGGTAGAAGCTGTCAAGAAGCCTTTTTTTTTCACCATTAACCAATTTGGAACCAAATTAACCAATGGAACAGTACCAAAAGTATACACCTCAACAGTCTACTGTTTGGAAGGAAAGAGACATTTAATGTGATGTCCTAATTGTTTTATCACTAGCGAGGAAACCAACGTGATGTTTAGATTGGTGCTTGGTTGGCGAGACTGACTAGGCCTTAAAACAATACATGGTTTGTGTCCTAGCCTGGTGCCATTGCCTCTGCTCTGGGCATCCTCAGTTGGGAAACATACGGTTGCTGTTCATCAAAGTCGGGCAGAGCTAGAGTTCCAAATGACACCCTATTACCTATTTAGTGAACTACTTTTGACCATAGCCCATCAGGGAATCCCATAGGGCTCTGATCAAAAGTAGTGAACTGTATAGGGAATAGTGTGCCATTTGGGACGTATCCTAAGAAAACCAGTGAAGGCCTGAATTCATCACTCCTCAGCACCTCTCTGGGCTGATGGAATAGCATAGAACCCTTCATGTTCTCTGTCGCTCTCTCTGTCTCTCTCTCTGGCTCTCTCTCTCTCTCTCTGGCTCTCTGTCTCTCTCTGTCTCTCTCTCTGTCTCTCTCTCTGTCTCTCTCTCTGTCTCTCTCTCTCTCTCTCTCTGTCTCTCTGTCTCTCTCTGTCTCTCTCTCTGTCTCTCTCTCTGGCTCTCTGTCTGTCTCTCTCTCTGTCTCTCTCTGTGTCTCTGTCTCTCTCTCTGTCTCTCTCTCTGTCTCTCTCTGTCTCTCTCTCTGTCTCTCTCTCTGTCTTTCTCTGTGTCTCTGTCTCTCTCTCTGTCTCTCTCTCTGTCTCTCTCTCTGTCTCTCTCTCTGTCTCTCTCTCTCTCTCTCTCTCTGGCTCCCTGTCTCTCTCTGTCTCTCTCTCTGTCTCTCTCTCTGGCTCTCTGTCTGTCTCTCTCTCTGTCTCTCTCTGTCTCTCTCTCTGGCTCTCTCTCTGGCTCTCTGTCTCTCTCTCTGTCTCTCTCTGTCTCTGTGTCTCTGTCTCTCTCTCTGGCTCTCTCTCTGGCTCTCTCTCTCTCTCTCTCTGGCTCTCTGTCTCTCTCTGTCTGTGTCTCTGTCTCTCTCTCTGGCTCTCTGTCTGTCTCTCTCTCTGTCTCTCTCTGTGTCTCTGTCTCTCTCTCTCTGTCTCTCTCTCTGTCTCTCTCTGTCTCTCTCTCTGTCTCTCTGTCTCTCTGTCTCTCTGTCTCTCTCATCTCTCTCTGTCTCCTTCTCTGGCTCTCTGTCTCTCTGTCTCTATGTGTGTCTCTCTCTGTCTCTGTGTCTCTCTCGGTCTCTGTGTCTCTCTGTTTCTCTGTCTCTCTCTCGCTCTGTCTCTCTCCATCCAAGGTGGTCGTTCTGACTGCAGCACTGATGGGGAACGATTGTGTGTGTGTTTGTGTGTGTATTCGTGTGCGTGGGGAAGGTAAAAGTAATTGGGTATCCTTGTTTAAATCAATATAGTGGCTGGGCAACATAGACAGGAGAAATAAGGGTACTCATATTTGGCCCTCTGTCAAACAGGCCAATGCAATGTCCCTCCCTGGCAGAGAAAGTCATTTGAGCTTGACAGGAATATGTTTTATACAGAACAAATAAACACACACAGCTGTATGGGGTATTTCAATGACATGTCATTCGATCCAACTGTTCGTGTTCAACTCAGGGATTATAATAATAAGAAATGTGAGCGACCAATATTATTTTCATCTTATATGTTATGTTTGGAATTTCAGCCAAGTGACTTTTAATTAGGAATTTCTGTCACATTCAATAATGATAACATACAAAGCTCTTGGGACGGTAGATGAAAACCACTTTTTCTCTGTTGAAAACATGAGCTAATGAATCACATCAAATAGTATTTGTCACATGCGCCGAATACAACAGGTGTTGACCT
Organism: Oncorhynchus mykiss; assembly: GCF_013265735.2. NCBI lineage: Eukaryota > Metazoa > Chordata > Actinopteri > Salmoniformes > Salmonidae > Oncorhynchus > Oncorhynchus mykiss. The sequence goes on along the minus strand of NC_048566.1, from coordinate 4,842,452 downwards.
TACAGTGAAATGCTTACTTACAAGCCCTTAACCAACATTGCAGTTTTAAGAAAAATACATGTTAGGTAAAAAAAATAGATAATTAAAAAATTAAGAATTAAAAGTAACAAATAATTATAGAGCAGCAGTAAAATAACAATAGCGAGGCTATATACAGGGGATACCGGTACGGAGTCAATGTGCGGGGGCTCCGGTTAGTCAAGGTAATTGAGGTAATATGTACATGTAGGTAGAGTTAAGGTGACTATGCATAGATAATAAACTGAGAATAGCAGCAGCGTAAAGGGTGGGGGTAATACTGTGGCTAGCCATTTGATTAGCTTTTAGAATAACTGATATTGTCATTTTTACACCTATTTGAATTCCATCACAAGGTAGAGGAATGTGCCTTGTCCAATGACTGTGCATCTACAGTAGACCAGAGTCATATATTTAGATCTTATTACATGACTCCGCAGTAGACTATTCCATGGCAAGGGCTCTAGTACTGGGTTTAGAATTATATGGCGCTCCCTGCTGGCCAATGCTTGTACTGCGCTCCTACTGATGGATGGCAGACAAATACCAGGTGGATAATTACGGTCTTTACGGGCACAGAAAAGATAGCAGGAAAATATTACAAGTTATATTGCAAGAATAATAGTGATTATTTCGAGCTAGTATAACAACGACTAAATGCAGTGTTTTTTTGTTTTGTTTTGCTAAAGGATTATGTGTTTTATCTGTAGGCTATACTCTGACATTGTCATGGAAAACCCTCATTCAAAGTAGCAAAGAAACTATTTGCAGATTTCGAAAGCATATTCAAAATCGAATGCAATCTCTCTGCATGTATTCCCCCAAGAACATTGAGGTTAATTCGCCTAAGGCACGTCTCCATCCCGGGGTCCACGTCTCAGAAGTTTGAATGGGGTACTTACTTGTGGGCATCAACTTTTTTTTCTCTCTCTCTTCTCTCCTCAATATGTTGCTCCTCCTCATCCCCAAACCTTCCCCCCTTATTAAAACAAGTCCAAAAACTCTCCCTGGTTAAGAGTCTTTTGAAATGTAAGGAGCTACGTGCAGGAAGCATAAACCCAGGACGTCTGGAAGGAATTAGACGCTGAAGAAGTAGTAAAAGTAGCGCGGTTGGGCAGTTCATGACTTTAACCTGTATTACCTACAGCTCTTCTCACCAACATTGACTACTGTTGAATGACAAATTTTTAATTTTTTTATTTATTTTGTTTATTTCTTTTATTCGTTGTATATATTACACTTATGCCAAAGTTGACTAACAAGATGATTTGTATACATTTAAAATGTATACATGATATAATTAATGTATGCAAAGAGAGAAGTTAAAAGAAGAAGAACAAATACAATACTTGAATGAATGTTTTCAACCGTTCACAGCAAGGAGACTTGGAAAATTGCACAAACGTTTTTCTTTATGAAGAGACATTTTATGAAGCTTCATGAGTGTTTCTGCAAAGGTGACTCATAGAAGATACGTCGCTGAGAAGTTTTCTCCAAGTTGAACGCTGCTAACCGAGCCTATGCTGACTGCATCCATTGAAAGAAACGGCACAGCCACACACAGCTACTTCAAGGTAATGCCCATCACAGCAATATTATTCACTTTGACAACTTTGTTATCAACTAACTAGCTGTTTTTGTTTCATTATGAGAACATACATTTTTATTTTGTTTGACATTTTCATTTAGAATAATTTGAATTCAATGAATGGAGCTTTGGATGAAACTTGGCAACTAAAGTTCATTGACATGTCATGATTGTCCGGTAGTTGCCAAGTCATGGTTTAATCCACATCAATGAATCGTGATGCTGTATCTGTCAGGGTGTGGAAAGTATTTAGTGTTTGTTATATTAAAGTACTATGGCATATGTTTGGGATATGGTAGGATATACCCCATACAGAACAGTTCTGTAGACATGTTGATGTGTGGTTTGGTTACGACTTTTTATTTATTTTTATAGACATTAGTATTGCATTAATCTCAGCCAATATGCGGTGGATAAATGAAATAGTGGAACTATAAAGTCGAAACAACGTAGTTCTTTATTATTATTCCCTGTTGCCTACGGGGATAAAACAAATCCACACCATAACGTAAACTGGATTCACACGGTACTCCATCGAGGATGGACATAATCACTGTCCAAATCATTTATTGCACCGTTAGAATAAAACATATGTCGACGTCACAGCCTCATACGTCATTCGAATCGCAGGGGTGCTTGAGCCAATGACAAGGCAGCTATTGGGTTTCCTTCCAGAGCACGCTCAGTCGGTTCGAAATGTCGGTTTTTCCCCATGGATACAGTATTTTATTTATTTTGTATTTATTGTCATATATACACAGGTCAGATGCAGTGAAATATGGTGTTTTACACGGTCAGCCACAGTAGTACTGGAGCCAATTAGGGTGAAGTTCCCTCCTTATTCAAGGACACAACAATCTTCGAACTTCCTCCCTTTCCCGCTCAGGCGTTTTATAGACCCTCAGCGTGGATGCGCGCGGTGTTCGAAATACATAAATAGCAGCCCACCATTCATTCCATAGCAGTTTATTTAGCTCGTGGTTTTGAGTTGACTTGATTCCATAGCAGTTTATTTAGCTAGTGGTTTTGAGTTGACTTGATTCCATAGCAGTTTATTTAGCTCGTGGTTTTGAGTTGACTTGATTCCACAGCAGTTTATTTAGCTAGTGGTTTTGAGTTGACTTGATTCCATAGCAGTTTATTTAGCTAGTGGTTTTGAGTTGACTTGATTCCATAGCAGTTTATTTAGCTCGTGGTTTTGAGTTGACTTGATTCCATAGCAGTTTATTTAGCTCGTGGTGTTGAGTTGACTTGATTCCATAGCAGTTTATTTAGCTAGTGGTTTTGAGTTGACTTGATTCCATAGCAGTTTATTTAGCTAGTGGTTTTGAGTTGACTTGATTCCACAGCAGTTTATTTAGCTCGTGGTGTTGAGTTGACTTGATTCCATAGCAGTTTATATAGCTATTGGTTTTGAGTTGACTTGATTCCATAGCAGTTTATTTAGCTCGTGGTTTTGAGTTGACTTGATTCCATAGCAGTTTATTTAGCTCGTGGTTTTGAGTTGACTTGATTCCACAGCAGTTTATTTAACTAGTGGTTTTGAGTTGACTTGATTCCATAGCAGTTTATATAACTAGTGGTTTTGAGTTGACTTGATTCCATAGCAGTTTATTTAGCTCGTGGTGTTGAGTTGACTTGATTCCATAGCAGTTTATTTAGCTCGTGGTGTTGAGTTGACTTGATTCCACAGCAGTTTATTTAGCTCGTGGTGTTGAGTTGACTTGATTCCACAGCAGTTTATTTAACTAGTGGTTTTGAGTTGACTTGATTCCATAGCAGTTTATATAGCTCGTGGTTTTGAGTTGACTTGATTCCATAGCAGTTTATTTAGCTCGTGGTGTTGAGTTGACTTGATTCCATAGCAGTTTATTTATGATAAGCCTATACTTTATGGAGATAATCATATCTCATGTGTTGTGTCGGGATGATATATTTTTATTCAAAGATGTACACCTACAGTATACAGTAGACTATTTTAATTTCTGAAAGTAAAATATCCCACTGGGCACAGATGTCAATTCAACGTCTATTCCACGCTAGTTCAACGTAATTTAATTCCACGTTGGTTCAACATAATTTAATTAAAATGACGTGGAAACAATGTTGTATCAACCAGTGTGTGTCCAGTGGGATATGACTGTAAAATGATCAAATACATGCTTTAAACTGTGTGAAAACAAAACCACATGACTGCAAGGGTACATGCTGTCATTCATTATAACCGCATGAAGACTCCTGTTGAGACGTGGGAGTCCTCAACTCAACATATATGGAGATGCTTAAAGCTGGAATCCTCAGTTGAAACAATAACAAAGCAGTGACCCGCCTCTGTTTTTTAAATTCATTAATTAATACGTCCAAAAAATGAATGTAGCAACTAAGAATTCTGGGTTTAACACAGCCACGACATAAACCTGTGGGCCGACTTCCCTTTCAGTATATGTCACTATATTGTCAACATTGTTATGACAGATGGCAGGCATCATAGGTCAGAGAACCAGCTTTTTTCTACTTCCTCAGCCACAGTTATGACATTGTTATTAAATGGTTGAACATGACCACATAGATTGTCACAATGGCAATACTGTCTTTAAAACTGAAACATCCAGTCATCTAGTTAAGACTACTGTCATCTACCGCAAGGTTTCACAAACTCAGTCCCCCCCCCCCCCCCCGGGTGCGTTTTTGCCTTAGCACTACACAACCAATTTAAATAATCAACCCTTTGATTCAGGTGTGTAGTGCTTGGGGGAAAAAACTAAAGGTGCACCCAAGGGGGGCTCCATGACCAAGTTGGGGGATCCCTGATCTACCGGACCAGTACACATTTATAGCTTAACAATAACTTTGTCACAATAAAGCCCGCTGCCTGTGAGGAAAGTCGTTTGTCCGTTCTGGCTCGGACAAGGTTACTTACTCTTCCTTACTACGAGGAAAGTCATGACTCAGCATGCCTGTGTCTACGTGTGGGCCATTGCTCAACAACTTACACAGAGAGATGGCAACACACACAAACTAATGCATTGTTTATGTCTACATTTCAGACTACCATTTATCCCATTTCTAGTAGGCGTACTCTTCCTATCTAATCCCACCTACACTATATACAGTGTGCAATCAAGATCTCTGAGGGTTATATCTACCAATGAGGTGGTTTGTGTATTTACAGAGGAAGAGTTCTGTAGGACTATCCACCAATGAGGTGGTTTGTGTATTTACAGAGGAAGAGTTCTGTAGGACTATCCACCAATGAGGTGGTTTGTGTATTTACAGAGGAAGAGTTCTGTAGGACTATCCACCAATGAGGCAGTTTGTGTATTTACAGAGGAAGAGTTCTGTAGAACTATCCACCAATGACGTGGTTTGTGTATTTACAGAGGAAGAGTTCTGTAGGACTATCCACTAATGAGTTAGTTAGTGTATTTACACAGGAAGCATTCCACGCCTGTTCCGTATTAGTGGTCCCAGTCAGGGCCTTTCCAGCCATGCTTAAACACTGCAGGCTGGGAATCAGGTAGGCAGGGAAGCGGGAAAGCTGGGAGGCAGGGAAGGAAGGAAGATGGGAAGCAGGGAAGCTGGGAGGGAGGAAAGCAGGGAAGCTGGGAGGGAGGAAAGCAGGGAAGCTGGGATGGAGGGAAGCTGGGATGGAGGGAAGCTAGGAGCGAGGGAAGCTAGGAGCGAGGGAAGCTAGGAGCGAGGGAAGGAGGGAAGCATAAAGAGGAGGTGAGTAGGAGAAAGTCAGAGAGCTGGAGCAACAATAAGTAGTAGTGGTGGAGGATCACTGACCGGACCAGACAGGAAGGAGGGAGGGACAGAGAGATGTGATGGATGAGTCAGAGAGCTAGCTGAATCAGGAAAGCATCCAGGAGCCATGGATGGCAAGGCGCCACCACCGCCCAAGTTCAACATCACACACAGTCTCCTCCTCTTCCTGAGGTTCAACCCATCCAGAAAGACAGAGGGAGTTGTATGAGGAAAGACTCTGTGCTGTACGGTAACTACTACAGCTGATTCCAATCAGGAGAGGAAGAGGAGTAGGGTGTTCCATTTAATGATGGAACACTTAATGACAACATGATTCCCCCACCAGGGAGAATACTGCAGCCACAGGGAAAGGCTTTACATCTACATAGGGTTCCGGAACTACAAGAGGGTTAAGGGGAGGAGGGGGGGACGGGGGACGTCACTTCACACAACCACACACACACACACACACACCCTTTTGACACATTACTAGTTGTCTCTTAATCACGTTTCCGAACCTCAGAACCTCAGTGACTTTTGTTCATTGAGTTTGCTTATAAGTCCAGTTCAAGAGAAGGTTTGATCTGAACTAACTACAGTAGCAAGCCTAGATAGAACTACAAGTAGCTAACTACAGAAGTAAGCCTAGCAAGAACTACAAGTAGCTAACTATAGAAGCGAGCAAGAACTACAAGTAGCTAACTATAGAAGCAAGCAAGAACTACAAGTAACTAACTTCAGAAGCAAGCAAGAACTACAAGTAGCTAACTTCAGAAGCAAGCAAGAACTACAAGTAGCTAACTATAGAAGCAAGCAAGAACTACAAGTAGCTAACTTCAGAAGCAAGCAAGAACTACAAGTTACTAACTACATAAGCAAGCAAGAACTACAAGTAACTAACTACAGAAGCAAGCTTTTAAGATAGTACAGTGCTGTATATATAATTAACATCTTGTACAAGGATCCCTGGTCATTCCATGCGCTCCTGTCTTTTAATCTGCTATAGAATAGTCGTCATGAGGCATGTGTTTCCTGACATTTATAATGGCAGTATTGAGGGCCGTCTTTCATTTCACTGCAGCTGTGCCTCTCAGGACATGAAGTGGAATCTCTGTCGTCTTGAACTACAGTACTGTAATATAGTACCGTTACTGTATTAGCATGTAACACAAATGCGTTATGAAACTAGAGATAATGGAATGGGGATCCTTCTTTACTGGTCTTCATGACTACACACGAGGTTCCACTTCAGCGTGCAGTCTGTAAGTGCTACGCTAAATCCCATCCAGCAACACAAGGACATCACTTTAACGTTTATTAAATACAGGACACCAACTGATTTTTTCCTTCAATAACCCCCTTCTATCCAGATATATTTCCCCCTTCTGCACATGCTGGAAGGTGTAAGAGCCATTGACGCCATATATTCATGGCGATGGTACACCATTTGATTGACTGATTGATTGATTATTCCACACATGAAGTTCCACCTCACCATACACCTGAGAATGTCAATTCAATGTCTTGTTTTTTCATTCAACAACCCTCTTCTATCCTTTCATCCTCCTTCTACACATACTGTTAGCAAGGCAACTGTTACCAAGACAAGTGTTAGCAAGACAATTGTTAGCAAGACAACGTTTAGCAAGACAACTGTTAGCAAGACAACTTTTAGCAAGACAATTGTTAGCAAGACACGTGTTAGCAAGACAACGTTTAGCAAGACAACTGTTAGCAAGACAACTTTTAGCAAGACAATTGTTAGCAAGACAACTTTTAGCAGGACAACTGTTAACAAGACAAGTGTTACGAAGACAATGCTTAGCAAGACAATGGTTAGCAAGATAACTGTTACCAAGACAACTGTTAGCAAGACAAGTGTTACCAAGACAATGCTTAGCAAGACAATGGTTAGCAAGATAACTGTTACCAAGACAACTGTTAGAAAGACAAGTGTTACCAAGACAACTATTACCAAGACAACTGTTAGCAAGACAAGTGTTACCAAGACAACTGTTAGCAAGACAAGTGTTACCAAGACAAGGGTTATTAAAGTTATATCAAGTGTGGGCATGGTTTGTGTCCCAAATGGCACCCTATTCCCAATCTAGTGCACTTCATACAGCTGTGGCCTACAGGGCTCTGGTAAAAAAAAAGTAGTGCACTATACAGGGGATTTGGTGTCACTGACCAGGTGTGAACTGCACCTCCACGGCGGTAGACCACTACATTAATAAAGTGTTTTTGACTACAGCAGGTATTCATTTTAGAGCTGTAAAGTCCATTGACTCCAGTCATTGCCACGATTATATTTCAGTTGTTGCACAGAACAGACTTCAAGTCCTCTTGGCCCAGTTTCAGCTAATGCTCAGCTCTGCTCTGGCCTCAGTGTTGTATTTCATCTAACCTGTAGAAGCCTTAGAGTTTAGGTTTTCAACTCTCCGTCGAGTCTATCCAGCTCAGCACAGGAAACCCCTCCCTGTGTCCGCCTAGCCTTTATACCCCTCCTGGAACAGGGCCAGCTCCAGCAGAATCAAACTAATGGTCTTCATGTTGGATTCTCAGGTGTAAATATGAAGTCTTTACATGCCGACATGGTAGCTGACGTACACACACACACACACACACACACACACACACTCTCTCACGCTACCTCAACTGTAGTTATAGCACGGTACAACATGACATGTGTTAGATTTGCAGTTGGCTGCAGCCACAAGGTTTTTATTGGTTACTTTCACTCTCCAACATCCACCTTCACTTACTCAGCCTTCACTCTCCAACATCCTCCATCACTAACTCAGCCTTCACTCTCCAACATCCTCCATCACTAACTCAGCCTTCACTCTCCAACATCCTCCATCACTAACTCAGCCTTCACTCTCCAACATCCTCCATCACTAACTCAGCCTTCACTCTCCAACATCCCCCTTCACTAACTCAGCCTTCACTCTCCAACATCCCCCTTCACTAACTCAGCCTTCACTCTCTAACATCCCCCATCACTAACTCAGCCTTCACTCTCTAACATCCCCCATCACTTACTCATCCTTACTCACTATCAATTGAGATCATTGGCGGTGTTATCTCAGGCAAAGGGAGTGTCCCGCCCAGACCCAGGCCCAGGCCCAGACCCAGCCAACACAGTCAGTCCGCGTTGCAAATGGCGCACTATTCCCTATTTAATGCACTACTTTTAAACAAGGGCCCATATGGCTCTGGTCAAAAGTTGTGCACTATACAGGGTGCCATTTGGGACGTATTGTCAGTCTGCAAGTGTTCAAGCTAACCCACCGGCAAACAGCCCAGGGACAACACACACACAGGGCCTTGTGCAACTGTGAGGTGACATCATCTCAATACGTTGATGACACCCTCAATGTCGCACACGTGCACACACACACACACACGTGCACACACACACATTTGAAATACTTTATTTACATCCACCAAGTACATTTTATTTCAATCCACCATTCAGTTCAAAGATTTCAAATGTCCCTGTACACATGGCACCCAAGGGTACAGAAAGCACCTCCTTCTCCAAACAGTCCACGACAGCTGAAACAGAACAGTACCTAGCCAATTTCTTTGTCCTAGTTTTCGTCAGGCCCACAATCTGGAGGCTCCACCCGAGGCTGTCCAAGCGTGCCACGAGGGACTGGTGCTTAAGCAGCTTCTCGGCAAAGGCCTGCTCCAAGTAGCCGTCAAATCAGCAGCCCACTTCCAAAATGAGCACCCCCCCCCCCCCCCCCCCCCCCGGCCCCCATCAACAACAACACATCATTATCAACATCAAACTAGGGTTTAGATCTACATAGGGTCCGGAGGTACAAGGGGGTTAAGGGGAGGAGGAGGAGGGAGGGGGGGGCAGGCAAAACGTCACTTCACACACACATTAGTGGTTAAATCCTTCTGCATCTGGCCCGCAGGGTTTAGTTATCTAGGCTGTTTTAGCACCATCTGAATGAGGGGGTTTAGGTTCACAGTTCACACAAAGTGTAGCCTACAACAGTGAGACTTGAAAATAAAGATTTTAGGGTTTGGACACTCTTTGTACTGGTTTAACACTACAGACGGTAACACCAATGCGTTAGGTTAACCAGTTGGCCAAGGGGTGGGGACTTATGGACCATATGGAGGGGAATGGAGTCAGAGGTCTTGTAAATGTGATGACGCTTAAAAGTCCAGAAACATGCCAGTTCAGCACTCAGCTCGCCTCACACACTGATTACATCCACTTTTCATCCTGTATCAAGTGAGCCAGGCCTTATTCGATGCCAAGGAGGTGGCTGATTTAATGAAAAGAAACCAAACTACGGTCTAGACACAAGGCGTGTCAGGGTTTCTTTGCTTCACAACAGCACGGAAACACTTCAAGGTGTCACTTATGCAAAATCACATATCCAAGACTTTAACCACGATGCACCAGCTTCTTCTTCACTGTGACTGTAACGGTCTTCTAGGTGTGAAGGAGAGTCGGACCAAAATGCGGCGTGTAGATTGCGATCCATGTTTATTGTGACTATAGCAACATGAATCCAAATACAAACAGTGCAAAATAATAAACGTAATGAAAACCGAAACAGCCTAAACTGGTGCAAACTAACACTAAGGACAATCACCCACAAACACACAGTGAAACCCAGGCTACCTAAATATGGTTCCCAATCAGAGACAATGACTAACACCTGCCTCTGATTGAGAACCATATCAGGCCGGACATAGAAATAGACAAACAAGACATCCAACATAGAATGCCCACCCAGTTCACGTCCTGACCAACACTAAAACAAGGAAAACACACACGAACGATGGTCAGAACGTGACAGTACCCCCCCTCCAAGGTGCGGACTCCGGACGCACAACTTAAACCTATGGGGGAGGGTGTGGGTGGGCATCTGTCCGCGGTGGCGGCTCTGGCGCTGGACGTGGACCCCACTCCATAACAGTTTTAGTCCACCTCCTTAGCGTCCCTAGATAGGTGACCCTTCTTAATGACAGCTCAGGACAGAGGGTCAGCTCGAGACAGAGGGGCAGCTCGGGACAGAAGTAGCTCGGGACTGATGGGTAGCACAGCACTGAGAGGAAGCTCAGGCAGGTAGTTAGATCCGGCAGATCCTGGCTGGCTGGCGGTTCTGGCAGATCCTGGCTGACTGGCATATCTGGAAGAGTCTGGCTGACTGGCAGATCTGGAAGAGTCTGGTCGACTGGCAGATCTGGAAGAGTCTGGTCGACTGGCAGATCTGGAAGAGTCTGGTCGACTGGCAGATCTGGAAGAGTCTGGTCGACTGGCAGATCTGGAAGAGTCTGGTCGACTGGCAGATCTGGAAGAGTCTGGTCGACTGGCAGATCTGGCTGCTCCATGCTGACTGGCTGCTCCATGATGACTGGCAGCTCTGGCTGCTCCATGCTGACTGGCTGCTCCATGCTGACTGGCAGCTCTGGCTGCTCCATGCTGACAGGCTGCTCCATGCTGACTGGCAGCTCTGGCTGCTCCATGCTGACTGGCTGCTCCATGCTGACTGGCGGCCCTGGCTGCTCCATGCTGACTGGCGGCCCTGGCTGCTCCATGCTGACTGGCGGCCCTGGCTGCTCCATGCTGACTGGCGGCCCTGGCTGCTCCATGCTAACTGGCAGCTCCTTGCAGACTAGCAGCTCTGGCGGCTCCTTGCAGACTGGCAGCTTTGGCGGCATCCTGCAGACAGGCAGCTCTGGCGGCTCCTTGCAGACTGGCAGCTCCTTGCAGACTGGCAGCTCTATGCAGACTGGCAGCTCCTTGCAGACTGGCAGCTCCTTGCAGACTGGCAGCTCCTTGCAGACTGGCAGCTCCTTGCAGACTGGCAGTTCTGAACAGGCGGGAGACTCCGGCAGCGCTGTAGAGGAGGAAGGCTCTAACAGCGCTAGACAGGCGGGAGACTCCAACAGCGCTGGAGAGGAGGAGGGCTCCGACAGCGCTGGACAGGCGAGGCGCACTGTAGGCCTGATGCGTGGTGCTGGCACTGGTGGTACTGGGCCGAGGACACGCACAGGAAGCCTGGTGCGGGGAGCTGCTACCGGAGGGCTGGGGTGTGGAGGTGGTACTGGAAAAACCGGACCGTGCAGGCGCACTGGAGCTCTTGAGCACCGAGCCTGCCCAACCTTACCTGGTTGAATGCTCACGGTCGCCCTGCCAGTGCGGCGAGGTGGAATAGCCCGCACTGGGCTATGCAGGCGAACCGGAGACACCGAGCGCAAGGCTGGTGCCATGTAAGCCGGCCCAAGGAGACGCACTGGGGACCAGCTGCGTAGAGCCGGCTTCATGGCATTAGGCTCGACGCTCAATCTAGCCCGGCCAACACGCGGAGCTGGAATATACCGCACCGGGCTATGCACCCGCACTGGAGACACCGTGCGCACCACTGCATAACACGGTGCCTGTCCGGTCTCTCTAGCCCCCCGGTAAGCACAGGGAGTCTGCCCAGGTCTCTTACCTGGCGTAGCCATACTCCCTGTTAGCCCCCCCCCAAGAAATTTTTGGGGCTGCTTCTCAGGCTTCCATCCGCTACGTCGTGCTGCCTCCTCATATCTGCGCCTCTCCGCTTTCGCCGCCTCCAGTTCTTCTTTGGGGCGGCGATATTCTCCTGGCTGAGCCCAGGGTCCTCTTCCTTCTAATTCGTCCTCCCATGTCCATACCTCCTCTTTGGGCTGCTCCTTTGGGCGGCTACACTCCCCTGGTTTAGCCCAGGGTCCTCTCCCGTCGAGGATTTCCTCCCATGTCCAGAAATCCTTATTGCGCGTCTCCTCGCGCTGCTCCTGCCTGTTGACACGCTGCTTGGTCCTTTTGTGTTGGGTGATTCTGTAACGGTTTTCAGTATGAGAAGGAGAGTCGGACCAAAATGCGGCATGTAGATTGCGATCCATGTTTATTGTGACTATAGCAACATGAATCCAAATACAAACAGTGCAAAATAATAAACGTAATGAAAACCGAAACAGCCTAAACTGGTGCAAACTAACACTAAGGACAATCACCCACAAACACACAGTGAAACCCAGGCTACCTAAATATGGTTCCCAATCAGAGACAATGACTAACACCTGCCTCTGATTGAGAACCATATCAGGCCGGACATAGAAATAGACAAACAAGACATCCAACATAGAATGCCCACCCAGTTCACGTCCTGACCAACACTAAAACAAGGAAAACACACACGAACGATGGTCAGAACGTGACAGTGACAGATAGAGAGGTTTTTCATGGAGAGTAGCCTCTGCTGAGTCCCCAACAACCGGATGTTCCAGTTTTCAGGGGAAATGGAAAGAGAGCCTGTGACTTCACGTGTCTTCCACTTTTGGATGTTAACAAGGAGACACTCCATCTTAACTCATCCTCTAAATTTACTGGATTGGTTGAACAGTGCAGAAGAGAACCTCCCCAGACAATTTATTTCCTTCTTGTCAAGACCAGGATGTAGGGGATTTAGTTTCAGACCAGTATGCAGAGGATCTAGTTTCAGACCAGTATGTAGGGGGATCTAGTTTCAGACCAGTATGTAGAGGATCTAGTTTCAGACCAGTATGTAGAGGATCTAGTTTCAGACCAGTATGTAGGGGGATCTAGTTTTAGACCAGTATGTAGAGGATCTAGTTTCAGACCAGTACGTAGAGGATCTAGTTTCAGACCAGTATGTAGAGGATCTAGTTTCAGACCAGTATGTAGGGAATCTAGTTCCAGACCAGTATGTAGGGGGATCTAGTTTCAGACCAGTATGTAGAGGATTTAGTTTCAGACCAGTATGTAGAGGATTTAGTTTCAGACCAGTATGTAGGTGGATCTAGTTTCAGACCAGTATGTAGATAATCTAGTTTCAGACCAGTATGTAGGGGGATCTAGTTTCAGACCAGTATGTAGAGGATCTAGTTTTAGACCAGTATGTAGATAATCTAGTTTCAGACCAGTATGTAGTGGGATCTAGTTTCAGACCAGTATGTATAGGATCTAGTTTCAGACCAGTATGTAGAGGATCTAGTTTCAGACCAGTATGTAGAGGATCTAGTTTCAGACCAGTATGTAGAGGATCTAGTTTCATACCAGTATGTAGAGGATCTAGTTTCAGACCAGTATGTAGGGAATCTAGTTCCAGACCAGTATGTAGGGGGATCTAGTTTCAGACCAGTATGTAGAGGATCTAGTTTCAGACCAGTATGTAGAGGATCTAGTTTCAGACCAGTATGTAGAGGATCTAGTTTCAGACCAGTATGTAGAGGATCTAGTTTCAGACCAGTATGTAGAGGATCTAGTTTCATACCAGTATGTAGAGGATCTAGTTTCAGACCAGTATATAGGGGATCTAGTTTCAGACCAGTATGTAGGGGGATCTAGTTCCAGACCAGTATGTAGAGGATCTAGTATGTAGAGGATCAGGCGTTCCGTTTACGCCTACTGCTTTAGGTCACGTGGAGAGAGACCCATGCATGCAGCATTTTACATGTCACTGTTCCCGTTCCAGTCCCTAATCCAAGTCAAGGAGGCGGCTGATTTAAAAACTCTAATTACAAGCACAAGTCAAACAAGACATGTCAGGGGTTCTTTGCTTTTAGACAGACTTGGACAGTCTTGAACTGCAACTTAGACTACATATAAGCCTTTAATGTAGTCTACCAAGACGCCCTCAGCCTTTAATGTAGTCTACCAAGACGACCTCAGCCTTTAATGTAGTCTACCAAGATGACCTCAGCCTTTAATGTAGTCTACCAAGACGACCTCAGCCTTTAATGTAGTCTACCAAGACGACCTCAGCCTTTAATGTAGTCTACCAAGACGACCTCAGCCTTTAATGTAGTCTACCAAGACGACCTCAGCCTTTAATGTAGTCTACCAAGACGCCCTCAGCCTTTAATGTAACCTACCAAGACGCCCTCAGCCTTTAATGTAATCTACCAAGACGACCTCAGCCTTTAATGTAGTCTACCAAGATGACCTCAGCCTTTAATGTAGTCTACCAAGACGCCCTCAGCCTTTAATGTAGTCTACCAAGACGCCCTCAGCCTTTAATGTAACCTACCAGGACGCCCTCAGCCTTTAATGTAGTCTACCAAGACGACCTCAGCTTTTAATGTAGTCTACCAAGACGCCCTCAGCCTTTAATGTAGTCTACCAAGACGATCTCAGCCTTTAATGTAGTCTACCAAGACGACCTCAGACTTTAATGTAGTCTACCAAGACGCCCTCAGCCTTTAATGTAGTCTACCAAGACGACCTCAGCCTTTAATGTAGTCTACCAAGACGCCCTCAGCCTTTAATGTAACCTACCAAGACGCCCTCAGCCTTTAATGTAGTCTACCAAGACGACCTCAGCCTTTAATGTAGTCTACCAAGATGCCCTCAGCCTTTAATATAGTCTACCAAGACGATCTCAGCCTTTAATGTAGTCTACCAAGACGACCTCAGCCTTTAATGTAACCTACCAAGACGACCTCAGCCTTTAATGTAGTCTACCAAGACGCCCTCAGCCTTTAAAGTAGTCTACCAAGACGCCCTCAGCCTTTAATGTAGTCTACCAAGACGATCTCAGCCTTTAATGTAGTCTATCAAGACGCCCTCAGCCTTTAATGTAGTCTACCAAGACGCCCTCAGCCTTTAATGTAATCTACCAAGACGACCTCAGCCTTTAATGTAGTCTACCAAGATGACCTCAGCCTTTAATGTAGTCTACCAAGACGCCCTCAGCCTTTAATGTAGTCTACCAAGACGCCCTCAGCCTTTAATGTAACCTACCAAGACGCCCTCAGCCTTTAATGTAGTCTACCAAGACGCCCTCAGCCTTTAATGTAACCTACCAAGACGCCCTCAGCCTTTAATGTAGTCTACCAAGACGATCTCAGTCTTTAATGTAGTCTACCAAGACGACCTCAGCCTTTAATGTAGTCTACCAAGACGCCCTCAGCCTTTAATGTAGTCTACCGAGACGACCTCAGCCTTTAATGTAGTCTACCAAGACGCCCTCAGCCTTTAATGTAACCTACCAAGACGCCCTCAGCCTTTAATGTAGTCTACCAAGACGACCTCAGCCTTTAATGTAATCTACCAAGACGACCTCAGCCTTTAATGTAGTCTACCAAGACGACCTCAGCCTTTAATGTAGTCTACCAAGACGCCCTCAGCCTTTAATGTAACCTACCAAGACGCCCTCAGCCTTTAATGTAGTCTACCAAGACGACCTCAGCCTTTAATGTAGTCTACCAAGACGCCCTCAGCCTTTAATGTAACCTACCAAGACGCCCTCAGCCTTTAATGTAGTCTACCAAGACGACCTCAGCCTTTAATGTAGTCTACCAAGACGATCTCAGCCTTTAATGTAGTCTACCAAGACGACCTCAGCCTTTAATGTAACCTACCAAGACGACCTCAGCCTTTAATGTAGTCTACCAAGACGCCCTCAGCCTTTAATGTAGTCTACCAAGACGCCCTCAGCCTTTAATGTAGTCTACCAAGACGCCCTCAGCCTTTAATGTAACCTACCAAGACGACCTCAGCCTTTAATGTAGTCTACCAAGACGACCTCAGCCTTTAATGTAATCTACCAAGACGACCTCAGCCTTTAATGTAGTCTACCAAGACGCCCTCAGCCTTTAATGTAGTCTACCAAGACGCCCTCAGCCTTTAATGTAGTCTACCAAGACGATCTCAGCCTTTAATGTAGTCTACCAAGACGCCCTCAGCCTTTAATGTAGTCTACCAAGACGCCCTCAGCCTTTAATGTAATCTACCAAGACGACCTCAGCCTTTAATGTAGTCTACCAAGATGACCTCAGCCTTTAATGTAGTCTACCAAGACGCCCTCAGCCTTTAATGTAGTCTACCAAGACGCCCTCAGCCTTTAATGTAGTCTACCAAGACGACCTCAGCCTTTAATATAGTCTACCAAGACGACCTCAGCCTTTAATATAGTCTACCAAGACGACCTCAGCCTTTAATGTAGTCTACCAAGACGCCCTCAGCCTTTAATGTAATCTACCAAGACGACCTCAGCCTTTAATGTAACCTACCAAGACGATCTCAGCCTTTAATGTAGTCTACCAAGACGCCCTCAGCCTTTAATGTAGTCTACCAAGACGATCTCAGCCTTTAATGTAGTCTACCAAGACGCCCTCAGCCTTTAATGTAGTCTACCAAGACGCCCTCAGCCTTTAATGTAGTCTACCAAGACGACCTCAGCCTTTAATGTAGTCTACCAAGACGCCCTCAGCCTTTAATGTAACCTACCAAGACGCCCTCAGCCTTTAATGTAGTCTACCAAGACGACCTCAGCCTTTAATGTAATCTACCAAGACGACCTCAGCCTTTAATGTAGTCTACCAAGATGACCTCAGCCTTTAATGTAGTCTACCAAGATGCCCTCAGCCTTTAATATAGTCTACCAAGACGATCTCAGCCTTTAATGTAGTCTACCAAGACGACCTCAGCCTTTAATGTAACCTACCAAGACGACCTCAGCCTTTAATGTAGTCTACCAAGACGCCCTCAGCCTTTAAAGTAGTCTACCAAGACGCCCTCAGCCTTTAATGTAGTCTACCAAGACGATCTCAGCCTTTAATGTAGTCTACCAAGACGCCCTCAGCCTTTAATGTAGTCTACCAAGACGCCCTCAGCCTTTAATGTAATCTACCAAGACGACCTCAGCCTTTAATGTAGTCTACCAAGATGACCTCAGCCTTTAATGTAGTCTACCAAGACGCCCTCAGCCTTTAATGTAGTCTACCAAGACGCCCTCAGCCTTTAATGTAACCTACCAAGACGCCCTCATCCTTTAATGTAGTCTACCAAGACGCCCTCAGCCTTTAATGTAACCTACCAAGACGCCCTCAGCCTTTAATGTAGTCTACCAAGACGATCTCAGCCTTTAATGTAGTCTACCAAGACGACCTCAGCCTTTAATGTAGTCTACCAAGACGCCCTCAGCCTTTAATGTAGTCTACCAAGACGCCCTCAGCCTTTAATGTAGTCTACCAAGACGCCCTCAGCCTTTAATGTAACCTACCAAGACGCCCTCATCCTTTAATGTAGTCTACCAAGACGCCCTCAGCCTTTAATGTAACCTACCAAGACGCCCTCAGCCTTTAATGTAGTCTACCAAGACGATCTCAGCCTTTAATGTAGTCTACCAAGACGACCTCAGCCTTTAATGTAGTCTACCAAGACGCCCTCAGCCTTTAATGTAGTCTACCAAGACGCCCTCAGCCTTTAATGTAATCTACCAAGACGACCTCAGCCTTTAATGTAGTCTACCAAGATGACCTCAGCCTTTAATGTAGTCTACCAAGACGCCCTCAGCCTTTAATGTAGTCTACCAAGACGCCCTCAGCCTTTAATGTAACCTACCAAGACGCCCTCATCCTTTAATGTAGTCTACCAAGACGCCCTCAGCCTTTAATGTAACCTACCAAGACGCCCTCAGCCTTTAATGTAGTCTACCAAGACGATCTCAGCCTTTAATGTAGTCTACCAAGACGACCTCAGCCTTTAATGTAGTCTACCAAGACGCCCTCAGCCTTTAATGTAGTCTACCAAGACGCCCTCAGCCTTTAATGTAACCTACCAAGACGCCCTCAGCCTTTAATGTAGTCTACCAAGACGACCTCAGCCTTTAATGTAATCTACCAAGACGACCTCAGCCTTTAATGTAGTCTACCAAGACGACCTCAGCCTTTAATGTAGTCTACCAAGACGCCCTCAGCCTTTAATGTAACCTACCAAGACGCCCTCAGCCTTTAATGTAGTCTACCAAGACGACCTCAGCCTTTAATGTAGTCTACCAAGACGCCCTCAGCCTTTAATGTAACCTACCAAGACGCCCTCAGCCTTTAATGTAGTCTACCAAGACGACCTCAGCCTTTAATGTAGTCTACCAAGACGATCTCAGCCTTTAATGTAGTCTACCAAGACGCCCTCAGCCTTTAATGTAGTCTACCAAGATGCCCTCAGCCTTTAATATAGTCTACCAAGACGATCTCAGCCTTTAATGTAGTCTACCAAGACGCCCTCAGCCTTTAATGTAGTCTACCAAGACGCCCTCAGCCTTTAATGTAATCTACCAAGACGACCTCAGCCTTTAATGTAGTCTACCAAGATGACCTCAGCCTTTAATGTAGTCTACCAAGACGCCCTCAGCCTTTAATGTAGTCTACCAAGACGCCCTCAGCCTTTAATGTAGTCTACCAAGACGACCTCAGCCTTTAATGTAGTCTACCAAGACGACCTCAGCCTTTAATATAGTCTACCAAGACGACCTCAGCCTTTAATGTAGTCTACCAAGACGCCCTCAGCCTTTAATGTAATCTACCAAGACGACCTCAGCCTTTAATGTAACCTACCAAGACGATCTCAGCCTTTAATGTAGTCTACCAAGACGCCCTCAGCCTTTAATGTAGTCTACCAAGACGATCTCAGCCTTTAATGTAGTCTACCAAGACGCCCTCAGCCTTTAATGTAGTCTACCAAGACGCCCTCAGCCTTTAATGTAGTCTACCAAGACGACCTCAGCCTTTAATATAGCCTAACCAGAAGACCTCAGCCTTTAATATAGCCTAACCAGAAGACCTCAGCCTTTAATATAGCCTACTAAGACGACCTCAGCCTTTACTTGACCAAGAAGTACCACTTTGTTCTCCAATTGTGACAGATGGGTCTTTAGTGTTACTGGACAGACCCATGCAGGCAGCATTGGACACATCAAAGTGTCACTTATGATAGATCCAAGATCTTTAATTAAAACAAAGTAACAAGATGCACTACTACCTGCTTCACTGTGACAGAAGGGTCTTTAGTGGAGACCCAAAAAACTGGCATTCAAATAAAACAAGTCGTGATTAGTGTTTCATTGCTTTTCAACAGCATTAGACACCTTGAAGTGTCACTTAAACTATCACATGTCTAAGCCTTAAACAAAAGGTGCCACCTTCCTACTGCCTCAACTGATAAAATGTACCACCATATTGTTCAATGTGACAGAAGGGTCTTTAGTGGAGAGGCAGCGTTTTACATTTCCCTGCTCTTGTCTTCCCACGGAGATATAAACAGATGATGTCAGAGGGTGGTGCTCGCTCTCTCGCTCGACTCTTACGTCTGCCCAGCAGACGGGATGCAGCATTAATAAAGAGACTGGGAACAATCGGCCATAGAGAACCATCTGACATTTAGAGGGGGATTTTGGGGAGGGGGATGTAGGGAGAGAGAGATGGGAGGAGACTGTTTACAGTCTATCTGAACCCGTTTTTTGTTGTTGTTGTGAAACATGGAGTCTGTTGCTATGGTGACAGTGTAGAGTTAGGGAAGAGCTTTCACAGTGACGCATCGTAATGATGATTATTAGGTACATTTATCATCATTATCATCATTATGGTGATTATTAGGAACATATATCATCATTATCATCATTATGTCTTCTGTATATCTCTAACAAGTTGACCAATTAATATCTGAAGATGTGTTCATTTAGTAATTACCATATCAATGTCCTCCCAGTGTCACCACTGTCATCTCATTATTGATCCCACTGTATGTCTCAACTGTCATCTCATTTGACATTGACAGTGATTCTGTTCTTGTTTGTTTTTCCAGATGAAATGTGACAAAGCTCTCACCTACCTAAGAATTTTCGGGACGACAATGTTTGGAGTCTCGCTCCTCGTGGGGATCTCTACCGCCTACATAATGGGATACCAGTTTTTCACCACGGCACGAAACCACTTGTCCTTCGGGCTGTACGGGGCCATCCTGGTCATCCACCTTATCATCCAGAGCCTGTTTGCTGTCCTAGAACACCGGAATATGAGGAGATCCATGGAGACGCCCATCAAACTCACCAAATCACTGGCCCTGTGCATTGCAGCCTATCAGGAGGACCCAGCCTACCTGAGGAAGTGTTTGGTATCGGTCAAGAGGTTGACCTACCCGGGCATCAAGGTCATCATGGTGATCGACGGGAATAACGAGGACGACAACTACATGATGGAGATCTTCCGGGAGATCATGGGGTGGGATAAAGCCACCACGTACGTATGGAAAAATAACTACCACCACCGGGGATCTGAGGAGACGGACGAGATGTACGCTGAGAGCCTGCAGGCCATCTCGCGCCTTGTGCTCAATAATAAATGTGTCTGCATCATGCAGAAGTGGGGAGGCAAGAGGGAAGTAATGTACACAGCCTTCAAAGCCCTGGGGAGGAGTGTGGACTATGTTCAGGTAAGTCCTGGGGGGAGGAGGGGTTGGAGGGTGGGGGTACACAAAGACCCTTTTGTGCTCTCCTTCTTTAAAAGGATGGTGTGGAGGCCTTGTGTATGTACTGTAGCCCTACTGCTGTAAGGCTAATGCTGTTCACAGAGTGCTAGAGCTCAACGTGAAACCCATTTACATATGTTTCTGCACTCAGTCCAACTCAGACAAAGTGGAGAGACCTGTAGGCTAATAGATTGGAGTCAGATCATGTTGCGTAGCATCGCGTCAAAACACACAGTATTCTCAGTGAGGAACTTTAAAAGTGACAGTATCCGCATTAGCTACTATCCCATGGCGTGTATTAAGTTCCTTCATTAACATTTACTAAGTAAACAGCACCAACTGTGCTGTATATAGTATATTGTGAATAGTTATACAGCAATACTGGAGTGTAGGTCCTCCAAGCTGTTCTGGGTAATACTGGAGTGTAGGTCCTCCAAACTGTTCTGGATAATACTGGAGTGTAGGTCCTCCAAACTGCTCTGGATAATACTGGAGTGTAGGTCCTCCAAACTGCTCTGGATAATACTGGAGTGTAGGTCCTCCAAGCTGCTCTGGATAATACTGGAGTGTAGGTCCTCCAAACTGCTCTGGATAATACTGGAGTGTAGGTCCTCCAAACTGCTCTGGATAATACTGGAGTGTAGGTCCTCCAAACTGCTCTGGATAATACTGGAGTGTAGGTCCTCCAAACTGCTCTGGATAATACTGGAGTGTAGGTCCTCCAAACTGTTCTGGATAATACTGGAGTGTAGGTCCTCCAAACTGCTCTGGATAATACTGGAGTGTAGGTCCTCCAAACTGCTCTGGATAATACTGGAGTGTAGGTCCTCCAAACTGCTCTGGATAATACTGGAGTGTAGATCTGATCAAACTTCTAACCTCTGATCCAAAGCTTATGGAGGGCTAACTGTGTTGTCCTTGTCACAGATCTGTTTTAGCTAGCTATTAGCTACCAGACCTGTGTGGTTATTCTCACTGCGGGGTTGTCTGTCTAATGTACCTGATCGTGACTGTTAAAGCCTTGGCTTGGCAACACACAGATTACCTACTTGACTTGACTTAGGTTACGTCCCAAATGGCACCCTATTCCCAAACATAGTGCACTACTTTTGATCACTACCCTAAGGGCCCTGGTCAAAAGTAGTGCAGTATATAGGGAATAGGGTGCCAAAACAGTTCGGTAGAGTTCGTGCATATACTGTATTATAACAACATTTAGTGACATTTTGGTTCGTTTTGGACTTCGGTCAGGGTTTTTTCAGCTGTTCGTGCACACACAGTTTTTTTCTGGAGGCAAGCCTAAGTTCGGTGTCTGACGTTTCCACCCCTTGGTCGGTGATTGGTCAACGGTAGGGATTCTTCAATAAAGTCTTTGTTGTCATTCAACATAAGACGACTTGTTTTCATGCACATTTTTTCATTGAAAAACACAGCACCAAACATCTTAGTTAGATGTAAGATCACTAAGATCACTTTGGCAAAAAACAGATTTCTTGAGTTATCTTAGATTAATTCGGACTATTTTGAGGAAGTGTATACTGGCTACGGCGCCTCAAAATGGACAAACAGTACTATTGCCGCTCTTTTATCATTTTTAAAGTGAAGGTCTTTTTAAGGGAGTATGCTAGCACACTCGTTTGGTACGACTAGCTTCAGCCAACAAGTGCTACTAAACATAGAAACGTGCCATTTTCAAATATGTTGATGATGGAGTGGTGCGGGAGAGGATGGCTATGATGTTGAACTGTCCCTTTAAGCATTCCTCTTAGCAGTCCTGTTATGTCTGATAAGATATGTTGACGTTGGAGTGGTGCTGGAGAGGATGGCTATGACGTTGAATTGTACCTTTAAGCATTCCTCTTAGCAGTCCTGTTATGTCTAATAAGACATGTTGACGATGGAGTGGTGCTGGAGAGGATGGCTATGACGTTGAATTGTCCCTTTAAGCATTCCTCTTAGCAGTCCTGTTATGTCTGATAAGACATGTTGACGATGGAGTGGTGCGGGAGAGGATGGCTATGATGTTGAACTGTCCCTTTAAGCATTCCTCTTAGCAGTCCTGTTATGTCTGATAAGACATATTGACGATGGAGTGGTGCTGGAGAGGATGGCTATGACGTTGAATTGTCCCTTTAAGCATTCCTCTTAGCAGTCCTGTTATGTCTGATAAGATATGTTGCATCAGTGAATGAACTTGACGTGACCTTTCTCCAGCTACCGGTTGCTGCATGATCATCACAATAAACTAACATGGCCGAGTGCGTCCCAAATACCACCCCCTTTTCCCCTATATAGTGCATTACATTTAACCAGGACCCATAGGGTCAAAATAACTAAACCTTATATTCTCACCATAACTGTGTGTGGATGTATTGATATGTTGGCATTGGGTAAACACTTAACTACACAGGCATAAGAGAAACTTAGTGTAAAGAGTGTTACCCGGCATTGCTTTGCGGGGTCATTATTCTGCCGGCAGGTGCATTATGGGTAATATTCACCACACTGTGAGACGAAAGCTCCCCAGGACACCCAAGCTGTCCTCAGACAACCCCTCGTTTGTTCGAGGAACTAGCTCCATGTGAGGCGTACAGGCGTACTACGGCGTTAGGAGAAGGACTACAACGCTGTCTGTCAGACAGAGGACATGTCCTTCGTTAGGAGAAGGACTACAAAGCTGTCTGTCAGACAGAGGACACGTCCTACGTTAGGAGAAGGACTACAACGCTGTCTGTCAGACAGAGGACATGTCCTACGTTAGGAGAAGACCTACAACTCTGTCAGACAGAGGACATGTCCTACGTTAGGAGAAGGACTACAACGCTGTCTGTCAGACAGAGGACATGTCCTATGTTAGGAGAAGGACTACAACGCTGTCTGTCAGACAGAGGACATGTCCTATGTTAGGAGAAGACCTACAACTCTGTCAGACAGAGGACATGTCGTATGTGTAGT
Organism: Oncorhynchus mykiss; assembly: GCF_013265735.2. Taxonomy (NCBI): domain Eukaryota; kingdom Metazoa; phylum Chordata; class Actinopteri; order Salmoniformes; family Salmonidae; genus Oncorhynchus; species Oncorhynchus mykiss. The sequence goes on along the minus strand of NC_048566.1, from coordinate 4,818,876 downwards.
ATGAATCCAGATGGAACCACGGTGAATCCATTGTTCGTCTGCTGACTTCATGACCCCCCCCCGACCTTAGCTTTTTGTGATGTCAAAACCCTGTGGTATTTGTGGCACAGATCAACCGACTGACGCCAGATTGAACATGTTTTACTGAGGAGACCATTTACACAAGCTATTCCCGATAACCACTTATCGAAGGAACAACTGATTATTAGCGGTTTTCATGTCATCTCCCCAAGCTGAGGCTCGTTACAGCTGCAATCTGTTACCTCTTTTACAGTCAAACTATAAATATTAAATGGGACTTTCCCCCTTCGTTTTCAGCATCTGTAGTCTTTGCAGTAATTTGATGCGGGTGATCTGTGAATATTAATGCCATTTATGGACCCGTCAGAACAGGTTTGGTGCTAACGTTGCTATGGGACTGGTTGCCAAGGGGCAGTGATCAAAGAAACGGAATTCCATTTATATGGCAGTGATGCAGCTTCGCCTAATCAAACACTCTGCTGATGATGAAAATAACATGAGGAATGTTGTGCACATTAGCAGACGTGCCAACAGGCTATGCCTAACTACGCATGGGTATCTGTTCTCACCGGGAAAGGGGGAGTGTGTGTTGGTGTTCTGTGTATCAAAACCAATAGACTGGTTAGGGGTACAGAAGTCTTTTCCTGAGGTGGTTTGATTATCTTCTGGCCATATCATTCTCTTTAGTTACTCTCTTTTCATGCCATTTGTGTTTTAATATATTGCTCTTACAGCAGAAAGATAGAAATTGAATTATCACAGCGCTACACAATCTAAATGTATTCCTCTTCAAACAATTCAAACAGCTGATCTTTCTCCATATATGACCATTTTGAAGCTATACAGCTATACTACAAAATCTCTGTCACCATCAGAACACAACCAATCACAAACCTCTCTCAATCAGAAAACAACCAATCACAACGGAACCCTCTCTCAATCAGAACACAACCAATCACAAACCTCTCTCAATCAGAAAACAACCAATCACAACGGAACCCTCTCTCAATCAGAAAACAACCAATCACAACGGAACCCTCTCTCAATCAGAAAACAACCAATCACAACACAACCCTCTCTCAATCAGAACACAACCAATCACAACCCTCTCTCAATCAGAAAACAACCGATCACAACACAACCCTCTCTCAGTCAGAACACAACCAATCACAACACAACCCTCTCTCAGTCAGAACACAACCAATCATAACACAACCCTCTCTGTCAGAACACAACCAATCACAACCCTCTCCCAGTCAGAACACAACCAATCACAACACAACCCTCTCTAAATCAGAACACAACCAATCAGAACACAAACCTCTCTCAGTCAGAACACAACCAATCACAACCCT